>NC_086195.1:103567005-103749785 GCF_035770615.1 Melospiza melodia melodia | reverse complement strand
TTGGCCTCCATCTGCGACTCGGACACGGACCCGCGGGAGCTGGAGGCCTTCGCCGAGCGCTTCAAGCAGCGCCGCATCAAGCTGGGGGTGACCCAGGCCGACGTGGGCTCGGCGCTGGCCAACCTGAAGATCCCGGGCGTGGGCTCCCTCAGCCAGAGCACCATCTGCCGCTTCGAGTCCCTCACGCTGTCCCACAACAACATGATCGCCCTCAAGCCCATCCTGCAGGCCTGGCTGGAGGAGGCCGAGGGCGCCCAGCGGGAAAAAATGAACAAGCCCGAGCTCTTCAATGGGGGCGAGAAGAAGCGCAAGCGGACTTCCATCGCCGCCCCGGAGAAGCGCTCGCTGGAGGCGTACTTCGCCGTCCAGCCCCGGCCCTCCTCCGAGAAGATCGCCGCCATCGCCGAGAAATTGGACCTCAAAAAGAACGTGGTGCGGGTTTGGTTTTGCAACCAGAGACAGAAGCAGAAACGGATGAAATTTTCCGCCACCTACTAGGGGCGGGCGGGAGGGGCGGCCCCGGCACCGGGGGCACCGGGGGGGCCGGGCCGGGGCCGCGGGGACGCCCACGCACCGCCACCGTCGCCTGAGACGCCGGGGGAGGCTCCTGGGGACCAAGGGACGATGTCGAAATTAAACGCGAACTACTCGGGGAGAAGGGGGGGGCGAGCGTGTGGGGGGGTGCGCTATCAATTATTAAAACAAAAAAAGACACCGGGACACCAACGAGAAGAAGGAGGAGAGAGGAGGTAAAAACGCTCTAGAAGCCCAGGGGGGGTCACTTGTGCGGCCCTCTCCCCTCTCTGCCCCCCAGCCCCCCGACAGAAAGCGGGAGAAAGAGCAACTTAAAGCGTAAACACACACAGACACACACCAATAAATACCGTGACAGCAACAGCCACACACCGAGAAACCTAAGTCACAACTTTCCGAAGGAAAACAAAACCGACCAACAAACCCGGAAGGCGAAACTGTTGGTGATGATGATGCTACGTTTGGTTTGGGTCTCTTTTCATTACTTTCTGCTTTTTTTTCTTTTCCCTGGCTTAGTAATGAATGAGGACAGCGGTGGTTTGGTGCGGGGGAACTTTTTCTTTAGTTGGCTTGGGTTTGGGGTTTTTTTGTTTGTTTGTTTTGATCTTTATTTTTCTGTGTTGTTTTGGGGGTTTTTGCCTGTTGTTTTTTATTTTCCTTCGAACGCGGTTTTGCGCGAGGCTTTGGCGATGGGTCTTGTCTGTGCCGGGGGAACGGTGAGAGCAGGGCAAGGGCCGGGAGCGGGGGAGCGGACCCCGAGGCTAGGGAGCAGCCCCTTTCCTCTCCGTTGTTGCCTCAATAATCCTAGCTAGCTCAAGGAAAACAAGGGGAAAAAAGTTACCCCACAAGCCCTTTGTGTCTCCTCCCTCGCCTGCGTGGTTTGCGTTTCCAGCTGTGTCCAAAGACGGGTCCCTCTCTCTGCAGAGATGCATCTGGAGGCAGATGCCAAACCTGCCAGAGCGGGGATGCTCTCCAAAAAATTATGTTCAGACTCATTAAGGCTCATGGTTAACTATGTTCTTTCTCCTCCCTCCCTCCCCCGCTGCTCCCGACCGCATGCCCCCCGGCATCCCACCGAATCTGCAGGATTTGGGTTAAGGTCCCCCCTTGGTTTCCTCCAAGGGCTGGAGGTTATTGCACCCGGTAGGCAAAAGAAATCACCGGTGATGGGTTTGGAACGACATTTGTTTCTGAGGGATGTGCACGTTGGGAACAAACACACGACAAAAAAACCACTTGGGCTGAAAATTCGTTTATTGTATACCATAAACGTTACGTGGAGGAAGGCTTTTGAAGGGGTGTGTGGGGTTCAATTTGCACTATCTCTGTCTCCTGGATTGGAAGCGGTGATGTTATTCTCTAATAACCATGCTGGTATTGCTAATAATCGTCAAGGCGCGTTACATGTCTCACGGATTGAAAACAAACAAAATTATCAGGGCTTGATAGGTAAAAAAGAGGGTGACGTGCAGAAGCCATCTCTGACTCTGTCTCTTGCCGAGAGGCTTTTGAATAAAAAAAAAAAAATCTGGAAAGAAAATACCATTCCGTTTAAATCAAAACAATCAACAGACTGAAATTATGCATGACATGATCGGAAAAAAAATTTAAAAAGAAAAAAAAAAAGAAAAAAAAAAAGGAAAAGAAAAGAGGGGGGAAAAGGCATAGAAAGATCCGTGATAAAGTCTCGATATTATTTATCTATTTATTTATCTATTTATTTATCTATTTATTTTATGAATATTATTATTATTTTGTGTATCATTGTTTGCAGCGCAAACATTCTATGCATTTTGAAACTGAGCACTAAATAGACTAGCTTCTGGTAGAATCTTTTGTGGATGGTGTAATTTCACAGTTTAACTGCCTGTTTTCACCGAAAACACAAACGTTCTTGTCACGTTCTTGTATTTAGATTTAAAAGAGGGGAAAAAAAAAAGAAAAAAAAAGATAAGAAAGACGATTGTAAATATTTTCTTTAATGCACAAAACAACAACAACAACAACAACAACAAAAGGTTACAAACTGCAACCACGTGTGGATCCTGAAATGTCTCACTGAATAATCTACCTGTTCATGTATGTTTGCTGAGCTTTCTCCTTGGTTGTGTCTTTACTCTATTTAATTTCTATCAGAAATATTTCTGTACGCCAAAATACAACAGGGAGATGTGTCCCAGCATACTTACAAATAAAACAAACGTAAAAACAGAATAGTTATTATTATCATTATTGGGTGCATTTAAAAAAAAAGAAAAATATTTCCACGGCTGGTAAATTCAAGGTATGGCCATTAGGCGATAAGACTAATTCTACCAAAAAGAAAATAATGAGAGATGTATTTTTCTGCTAAATCCAGAAATCATTACTTTGAGATAGCTCTTATGTGAAAATCGGTGCTCTGAATAAAATTAAGTATATATTAGCTGCGTGTGTTTCTTGAAGTTTATTCTATAACTGCAGAATATAAATCAAAGTAAAATTTTAAGAAGGACTTCTGAAGTATTTCTTTTCAGTGTGCTGGAAAGGATTATGCACCTACAAAATATGTATAAAGAAGAAAAGCTTGGGTGGTTTCAGGTTTATATGTTGTTCTGACTGGCCTAATTGCACTTAATTATGTATCAAGATACTTTATTTTTATTTTGGGTTAATAAATATGAAAATCCTGAACTGATCTCTCCTTATGTTGTGAATGCAATTGTTCATTAGGAACGTATAGGATGCCACCTACTGCTTCAAGTGATCAAAGAACCTCTTTCTATTTTCTGATGACCTGTGACTAGATCAGATGCCAAATGTAAAAAGTTACTTAATAGCTGGGATTATTTCTTCTGTAGGCATATTTTAGCCAAATCTTTTTAATTTTGCCGGTAAATCTGTGAACCAAGACACGTGATGTTCAGAAAAGAATAATACGTTTAAAAAAGCTGTGATTTTAAACAACTGTTAATGTTAAAAAATAAGCACTAAAGGTATTTTTAAAAAAAACCCATAGATCTCGTCCACCGGAAATTTACTTGTTTCTTTTTGTTGTTATTAACTTGAAATGTCATCAGAATTTTTAATAAATGCATTTGTAAAAATATTATTTTATAGAAAAGTATTACCGGATTTCATTTTTTGGAGAGTCAGGAATGAACAAATAAAAACAATTACAAATGCTGGGTTTTCTTTTTCCTCTGCCCCAAATGATTGAAATGTTGAAGGTGATACCACATTTGTATCATTCAGTAATGACCGATGTATGTATTGAAAAGTTGAGGAGTTTGTTTTGTAATAAGTACAATCCTTATCGAGTACAAAGAAAAAAAAGTATGTTAATAAAACAGATGGTGAAAAAAAAAAAAAAAAAGCTTTGCAGAGTTTCCTATTTTTCATGGTAGGAAACTGTGCAAAACCAAAAACGTCCCGCTTCCTGTCGGATGAATCTGAGTAGTTCATAAAGCCGCAAAATTCTCGCGAGGCTTTTTAAATAAATGCAAAGAGAGAAAGAGAGAAAGAGAGAGAGAAAGAGCGAGAGAAAGAGAGAAAAAGAGAAAGAGAGAGAGAAAGAGAGAGAGAAAGAGAGAAAAAGAGAAAGAGAGAGAGAAAGAGAGAGAGAAAAAGAGAAAGAGAGAGAGAAAGAGAGAGAGAGAGAGAGAGAAAGAAAGAAAGAAAGAAAGAAAGAAAGAAAGAAAGAAAGAAAGAAAGAAAGAAAGAAAGAAAGAAAGAAAGAAAGAAAGAAAGAAAGAAAGAAAGAAAGAAAGAAAGAAAGAAAAAGTTTAGAATGTTTAACCTAAGCACTAATAAAACTTTTACATCCGAGGGAAAAAGTAAGATAAAAGACCAAGAGGCAGAGCATGTGTTCGCATTTATTCCCCCACAGTGCTCAGCTTCTCGCATAGAGAAGAGCCATTTGTGGCCACAAAGATGCAGAAATGCCCCCCAGTGCCCGTGTGCCAGGGCCGAGGCCGCTGCCGGGCGGCGGCTCCGGCGATTCCTGCTCTCCATCCCGCGCCCCTTGCCGCTGAGCGCTTCTCTGCTGTCATCCCTCGAACGGCCTTTCCTCCACAGCCGAGGTGTCTCGCCCCTCTCCTTGTGTTTCCTAGCGCGTTTTTCCAGTCCTAAGTCTGCTAGACGCGGTTTGGCTCCCGGAATTTGTGCCTAACACTTGCTCTCCGCTTGCTTTCAACTTAGATTAGGCCATCATAAGTGAGTAACAGACACCCACTGCCACGGTCGTATTGATTTTTACTCTCCTGTGATATTAAGACTAATTCGGTCCTGGTTCAACAAGTAAAAAGGCTTCCCAGAAGGAGAATGAAGTGTCCTACAGCACTGACTTTATGGTTTATGTGCCTCCCTCCCCGCCTCCCCGTGTTACCCCTTTCCTCCGAAGAGAAATAGATTTGTCGAAAGATAATTATTTTAACTCTGACGGACTCGAGCGCATAAAGCTTGATAGCGCCGGTGGTGCCCTGTGTTATTCTGGCATTTCCCAAACGATTTTAAATCCCTCCAGTTATTTATATCTCGCTTTTCAGCCGGCACTATTTTTTTTTTTTTAAGCTTTATTATATTTACCTGCTGATTCCAAAGCGGAGGCAAGCCTAATTGATTTTTTAAAAGATCAGCAGCAGAATTCTAATCCGCTTGGGAACCTGTTTCCACCTGCCAGACGAGGGTGTGATTACGGGTAATTATGTTATTTAAGAGTTGATAAAAGCGCGGGCCCGGCGCTGCCCGGCTCCCTTCCTGGCGCGGCCGGGGCGCGCAGGGGACGCGCGGGGAGCGCGGGCGCGGCGGGGCCGCCGCCGTCACGTGCGCCGCCGCAAACACAATTACGGGGCCGCCGTTAATAATTCATGGGCTGAGATTTGGAAAATTAATAAAATGAATTATAACAAGAGGCTAATTAAAAACTTTAGTAATTGTTGTCAAGACACCTTGATGGGAGGCGTGCTGCACGACGCTTCCCCCCCCCCTCCACCCCTTCCCTTCCTTCCCCGTTCCGCTTTTGGGAAGCTTTTTCTTTTTCCTCCTTTGCGACCCCTTCGCACCTGAAGGAGACTCGGTTTGGGAGAAAGGCAGTGGGTGAATATATAGGTCAGCTGAATACATAGGTCCCAGAGATGAGACCGAGGTGGTAAAACTGCAAGTGAGTCTCTTCGCATCGTAGCGAGACAGATAGGCAGGCGGCGGGCGGGTGGGTGCCTGGATGGATGAATGAAACCCAGGGCTCAAAGTTAATTTAGAATAAGATGTCACGTATAAATCTTTGACGAAGCAGCCGCGGCAGAAGGAGCGCCCGCACCGGAGGGCCCAGCGGGCGGACGGGCGGCGCTGGGCAGCAGAGCGGGCAGGGCGGGCAGCCCGCGGGCTCGGGCGCACTTTCCGCCTTCCCTTCCGCGCCGGAGAGGGCAGCGGCGGGCGGAGCGGCCCCCGCCGCGCCTGCTGCTCCGCGGGGGGCGGAGGCGCCGCGGGATGCTCGCCCTGCCCGCCGAGAGCCTTTCCGCCCGCTGGCTTGAGCTGCAGCTGTGGGGCGGGCGGAGCGCCGCGCTCCCGCGGGCAGAGGGGCCCGAGCCCGGTCCCTGCGCCGGTGC
The DNA here is from genome assembly GCF_035770615.1 of Melospiza melodia melodia. Taxonomy (NCBI): domain Eukaryota; kingdom Metazoa; phylum Chordata; class Aves; order Passeriformes; family Passerellidae; genus Melospiza; species Melospiza melodia. The sequence goes on along the minus strand of NC_086195.1, from coordinate 103,743,666 downwards.
GGGCTTACGGCCCTGCCGCCAGCTCCGGAGCTCGCCGTGGCTGCTCGTTCAGGGACAGCTGCACATGCAAAATCTGCTTCCCAAATTGGAGTCACTGACCCTCTGGGAAAGCGGACGTCCTCCTTTGAACTGCTTTTTAACTCCTTCAGCCTGCTTACCTAAGTGTACCTAAGCATCTCTAACTCTGGGGGAAAAGTGGTTAAACACTTCTTTTTGTTTTAATATAAAAATAAAATTTATCAGGCAGTCGGGGGGTAGGGAAAATTACTTAAAAAAAAATGATGTCTTAAGACGTTAGTCACTCTAAACGCCGTACTTAAAGTATTTAAAAGGTTTTATATAAAAATTAATAATTTTTTAAAAGACACTCGGCCCTGGTACGTTGAAGATAAATTGTAACTTCTCGCTGATTTCCACAAGCGAGCCATAAAAGGCTCCGAAGTGCCTCGCTGGGTGAGGCTGCCGAGCGATCCTGCCGCTCGCCCGGCTGCAGCGCGGGGCGGGTCCCGGTGCGGGCACAAACCGAGCCCGGGTCCGGCAGCGGCAGCAGACAGACAGACAGACAGACGGCTCATGCTGCAAACACCCGCGTAAGGAGAGGGCTTTTCATCCCCTGCCCGCATGGAAGAAAGAAATTTAAAATTGTGAGGCAGAGCTAAAGATGTAAGATCTGTGTGTATGCTTTTGGTTTGATTTTTTTTTGGCTGTTGTTCCTTTTTTAACTTTATTTTTAAAAGGGTATTCCTTGACAAGAAGGTAGCATGTCAACATGAACACATCATTTTAGGGGCTGCGCGGAAAAGAGACGAGGCGCCAATATACATAACTTAGCCCTTGATTATGGTCATTATATAAACCGAATTACTAACAAAAGTTTGTTCGGTAACTAATTATAGCTCACTAAATCTCTGCCTCTCTTCACTTCAGCATAATGTATACAAACTTTTGTACAAGCGGATCAGAATAAAACAAAGTGTTGACAGCATCCAGCAGTGGAAATTCACTTACACAAGACTTTTTTTTCACTGAAGTGTTGACAATAAACATTTAATGAAGGCAGAGACTTGGATGTCTCCAGACAGTGTCAGAATACTTTAAACAGACCATTAGCATGGCTTCTTCTACTTCAAACAGAGCACACTATACCATAACATTATAAAAATACAAAGTATGAAACAAATAATCTGTTTATACAGATATTTTAAGCTGTTTTCACCAGCTCTGACATCCCCTGTATTTAGTAACAGAAACTTACTCATTTCAGATTACTCGCGCTTAAAAATGTTAAATACAGTTAATGCAATATTAATCGCCCTTTGGTGATATAAAATGCAATATTTTCAGGCAGCTATTGAGCTTTTCTAGAGGAAGAGCTGATGAAAACAGTCACAGCTGAATAGTGGAGAGAAAAAAGCTCTGTATTTATTGCTTTTGTTTGGCTTTTGGCTACAGAGACAGGAACATTCTAATGGGGTAAGGACATTTATTTTATCTGCAATCTATTGCTGCTAGAGCAGGAGTGGCAGATGGGGTTTGGTGTTATATTCACAGAGTAATTTAGAGCAAATCCTAATAACTAATAATGATTTATGTTAATTTCAATCACTTATGTGACTTTATTAAAGCGCTGCTGTAAGAGGAATAGGAGGGGAGGGGGGGAGACGAGATACTGGAGGGAGACAAGCTGTGTCTGTCTGAGACTGAACCGTGCGCTTGAAAGGTTGCTGTGGTAGGCTCCGGCGAAATTTCTGACGCGACCAAGCAGGTTTTGCTTTTGAGACTCTCTATCGCCGGCGCTAATTTCTTTTTGTAAAAGCCCCGTGTAGAAACCCCGGCCACCGACGAGAGGCAAAGCAGAATAGAGAGGGAGCAAGAGAAGAAGAGAGCGTTCGAGGGAGACTGGTGTTATGCAAAATGTATTGATTGTGTGTGAGGAACCTGCGATGCTCATGTGCTGGGCTCCCGAAAGAATAGAGAGGGCTACTGGCGAAATAGCTAAGGAAGCCACAAATAAACATACAGGATAAGAAACTTTTATTCCGGGCTGTTTCAGCGTGGTGGAGATCTACAGCTCTCTACTCACGTTGCATCGGCTTTACTCCTCACTGGAAATCTCTAGGAGGCTTTACCCCACGGGATTTTGTATTCTTATTAGGGAAAAAGAAAATAATCACAATAAAAAAGCCGCTACGGCAATGACCCTTTCGTATTTTCCCCCATAACCTTCAGCTTCATTGCAGCTGCTAACACTGAAATGTGCACACACATAAACACAGAGGCACACGTCGCCGTGTGTGCATTGAAAGAGGAGATCTTGGTGAAAGCCAGGAAATCCCAGAAAGCTAGCGCTGCTCTGCATAGGGTCGGTTTGATGTAAGAGAGAGGAGTACTTACAGGATTTTGAAAGGGGGGGTGCTCTTCGCTTCTGGCAATTTACTTTCCCAGGTACCTTTATGCGCTTTTCTGCCTTAAGGCATACAGTCTGAAAGTAAAACAACATCAAAGCTCCTTATTAACACTATTTTACTGAAATCAGAAGATGAAGCTACCTGAAACGTTTAATCTGGTGTTAGCATTTATTTCCCAACTAAACAGCCAGAACAAAGTTAAAAAGGGTCGGGGCAGCTATCTACAAGGCAGAGTGTAGGGGGTGACGTATGTTTCTGTCAGAACCCTTGAAATGCATCAAATAAACCTCAGGTTTTGCTGCATTCTAAGCCACTTTTTGTCTAATATAATTCCTCCTTGCAAACACCACTGCTGAAAATAACCTCTCTCCCACACCACCAGGTGCACTAGGTGCGAGTTCCCTAACTTTTGGATCACTGGCAGGAAAGTCTTTTCTGCACTGCGAGATGACACTGCATTGTATATGGGACCGGATTCCACAGAAGGCATTTTTTGTGTACTCTGTGGTAGAGGACTTATATATATAGAAGCATCTTTTTTTAAAATCTAGAATTAAAAAAAAAAAAAAAAAAAAAAAAAAAAAAAAAAGAGAGAGAGAGAGAGGGAGAGAGAGAAATTCCCAGATTATGTACAAGGAGTAATGCCGATGTTCTTTCCTGCTCTTCGTTTGAAAGCGGTGCAGGACTTTCAAATCCGCCTGGGCGTGCACGCCTGCTTTTTGAACTGCAGCACGGCGGAGGCGCCGCGGGCGGGCGGGCAGCGCGCAGGCGGAGCGGCGGGCGGAGCGGAGCGGGGCGCAGCTTCAGCACCACGGAGAGCTCCGGCCGGGCGCGGGGAGGCTGCCTGCCTGTCTGTCTGTCTGCCTGCCTGTCTGTCTGTCTGCCTGCCTGCCTGCCTGCCCGACTCTCCCCCTGTCCGTCTGCGGCTGCACAGAAGCCTGTAATATGTTAATAGCCGTAGGGCATGCCCGAGGTGCCATCTCAAGCTGCTTCGCACACCATATGTCAGGCCGTTAGCCACATGGATCTATTAATCAAAGGGGGAGAGAGGAGAGGCGAGAGGCAGCGAGCGGGGGAAGGGAGCTTTTCATACCCCACCCTGTGTTGCTGTACACTTTCTCCTTTCATTTCTCCCAGATATAAAGACCCGGAGTACCTCGAATAGGCAGCTGTAATTCTCTTTTGATCTGCTCTTTTATAGCCTCGGTGTAACCAGCTCGGATAGCGGTGGATAGCGATATTTGAGGGAGAAAGGGGGAATGCGTCGCGTTTCCTCCGGCAAAGGATTTGGTTTTAAAGTGCTGCTCAACTTCTGTGACAAAGGGGGTCTCTGTCCACCCCTTCAGCCCTCTCCTTGCGGAGGATGTGTCTGAGGAGAAGGCTTTTTCTAGCGAATCAAGCATCGTCTCCCCCGCAGGCAGCCAGAGCTCTGGCCATCCTCACCGCTTTCATATCTGCCCTATTGCCTATTGCCTCACATCATTTCTTCAAGGAAGGTTTGTCCCACGTGAGATCCACGAAAGGGTTGGATCCACAAAATTACCGGGAGAAGGAGAAGAAGCAGTCTGTGTAGAAGAGTGCTGCAAAGCTCTTGTGTGCGTGAATTTTTCATGCAGCCCTCAAAGTCCCCACATAAAATTCTGCCTTTCGGGCTCAGCACCTGAGAAGATGCACGAGCTCTCAGGTCTGGTTTCTACTTTTGTTTGGAGGACAGAATTTTGGGGGGACTTTGATTTCAGGGTTAGAATGAACATGCTCGCACGGGCTCCTCCTGGACCTCGTTTGCCCGTCCGTGGGTGACGCGTTGGGGCACAGCCCCAGCAATTGACGCTTCCCACCTAATTCCGAGGCCACCGGATTTTTTTTTTTTTTCCTTTCACGGTGACCATGAGGGAGCATGAAAGAGACTGACCTTTCGTTCAGATACCTGCTGCATAAAGTTTTGAATTTCTAGATTATTATAAAAGCAGCAGCTCAGGAAAAGGGCTCAGGAAAGTTCCTGAGAGGTGGAGGAGGGGAGGGCAGGATCATTTCAGTGTGCCAGGATCCTGCAGCAGGGACCCTGCGGGTGGATGGGACAGGTTCCCTACCCCTGAGCTCCAGGTCAAGTGACACGCATGTGTGTGATGCAGATGATGGGATAAACACCCGAAGAAGAGGAAAGGATGGATGCAGGCTACAGCTAACACAAGGATAAGCTTTGTTGCTTTGCAGGTTTATATAAATAGCACAAGGTCCCCTAGCTGGTTGAAATTCCCTGTGTTGGTACAGAGAGGCAAGTAAGAGGGAAGAGGCACTTGAGACTGTGCAATTGCAGACGTAGGATAGTAACCCTATTGATATGTATTGTAAGGCACAGTGCATAGGTTATGTTGAAGTCAGTCTTTAAGTCTAACTTTCGACTTATTTTCTAACATTTTTCCTCTTTCTGCGGATGGAAAAATAACGAGTGCATCTATGCTTAGATCTAAAGATGGCACCCATCTTGCAGAACGTTTGCTTTAATACAGATTGCATTAAACCTGCAAAAATATGAGTGCCTCTCAAAGCAATACTTTACATAAAGACAGAGGGAAATGCATGGGCTGAGCGTCAGTTGATTCTGCATTTCCACCTAGCAAAGAGTCTCTTATTACCTTTAAATTTTGGTGCACACACCACCCATCATTTTCTTCCTCTATTTAAAAGGTAACCCATATATCTGTCGTTTTAGGTTTCCAAAGACTCGTAACTTAATTCCTTCAGGCTATTCATCAGCACAGTAATTAAACTAGCAAATGGATGTAAATAAAGTGAAATTGGTTTCATGACAGATGAGCCAAAGAGGCCTCTGACATGAAACAAGCCAGGACAATAATTATTTCTGCACGGGGCTATATGAGGAACTCCATCTAGATTTATTAGGTGCTGCAAGTTATTTGCTGGGAGAAGGCAAGACAGGAGGACTCACTTTAATTTGACGGGATTTTTTTTCCCCCTCTTTGCATCCTAAGTAGGTTAGAGAGATAAAAATCTGGATTTAACTTTGGCAATACTCTGAGATGCCTCTGCCCAAAGTAAAAACACGGCAGGGAAAATAGGTAGTACAGGAAAGGCTTATTAAACAATTTCTTCCCAAACGCTTAATAGGAGAAAATCTACTTTAAAACTCTCCTCTCGAACAATCCCCTGTTAAAAACAAAACCAAAAACAAACCCAAAAAACCAAAACCAATCCAGACCACTGTGAGAGCCTGCATGTGCTTCTCTTTTCTACAAATATGCATATGAAACAGTAGAGGCAATAGAAAGAAGGAAGATTTGGAGACCTTGGGAATTCTGAAGAGCTTCTCTTAAAAAATAAATAAATTATAATCTCGGCTAAATGGTGTCTGTTAAGAACACCCCGCTCCCTTTTCTCTGCCAAGGAAAAGTTTATTGCTGCGGAGGAGAGTAAAGAAAAGGTCTGTGAAAGGGAGGGCATGGATTCTGCAAGGCTCAACTGTAATTGGAGCCATCAGGTCCAGCTTGGAGTGGAAGTAATATACAGAATAAATAAAAAAGGGGCTCTCACAGCAGGTGCAGATTAGTCCCTTTTCCCCTGAAAAGATTAGAAACTGACTGCTTTATGCTTAAACGTACTCTCAATTATTTAAGCGCCCCTTCGTGATTAGCAAGTAAAAGTAACGCTCCAGAGCACTGAAGAAATGAAGCAGGAATAACACGGCTTTCGCCGGGCTCGCGCAGGCTCTCCAGCCAGCACACGGCTCGCTGCCAGCGCCCGGACCCGGGAATTCTCTGTGGATACACACACCTGTAGGGTGGCAAGGAGACAGGGAGGGGAAAAGGAGAGGGGAAGGAGAGAGGGCAGATTCAGAGGGGTAAAAATTCCGCTGTCAGGGCAGTGCAGGACCAGCCCAGCCGGGTTTCAGAGGTGATTGGGATCGGTGGGCAGATTTTCACCGGAATGCTGAACCCTCAACATATTTTCCACTGGGAAGGGGAAAAAAAAACCCCCAGTCTCATACCAAAATCGCAGACACAACCCTTCCCCCCCAGCCCCTCCCCAGGCATTCTCTTTGAATGGGCTGGAAATGAGCCGCGGACGCCTGTGTTTGCATACGGCAGTTTGATCAGGGTTCACATCTTTCTGCAATCAAATCAGAGGCGCTTTCCTCCCTTCCTCATGGAGGGGACTATGATAACTGCAAAGCCGAGGAGAGATCCTAAAGGGACCGAAATCCCCTTATGTCTGAAGCTGTCCCTTTTAACACAGACCAGACTAATTATTTAAAAGTTCTTGTAAAATTAGAAGACATAGCCCAGTCCTTTAATTAGAATACACTGTGAATAGGGATAGCATATGGAGGGGAATGTCAAGAGGAGGGTGCCAGGGGCAGATCCTAGGAAATCTGTATTCATTTCTGCCTCCTATTTGTTCAGTAATCTCTACCATCATAACTAAATCTTGGAGCACTGATGTAGTTCGAGTTGTTGTTGACTCAACGTCAAAATTCAATCACTGGGGGTTTTGCATCAGCCGGGCCACTTATTTGTCTAATAAATCCGTCATTTTGTAAGAAAAATATTTGAGCAGCCGTACTTGACCTCTTGGTATCCACAAGCCACATTTATTTCTACCAGTTTACAAATGCAAAGTGGAGATGATAATCTTAATGCCTCGAGGTACTGAGTTGATTTCTGATTGGATTTTAGATGGAAATGTCTATTTTAAATACCCCGTGATTAAATTGTACATATAATAGAATTCATGCCTCTTCAAACCAAGCCGTGATTTGCGAACCCCGAATTTATTTTAAAGGAAATATTGTTTAAGCAAAGGTGGTTTCTTAAATGATTTGTGACACCCCCCGCGGTAAGATTTTATTATAGCCGGGCATCTTTCTCACTGGAAAACTTATTTTGACCCTGGAGCGTTCGTATGGGTGGAAAAGTGTCAGAGGGGGCGAGGCGGTAGAACTCCCGTTCGAGGGTCCATGCCATCCTGCGCTGGATGATTTGCTGCCTGCTTATACGCATATTTCTTCCGAAAAAGGGGCCGCGCTGCACAAGTTTAATTGCTGCTGGGGGGAAATAACTTTTGTGTTGCGGGAAGGGAGATGGAAGGATGGGGCGGAACAAGGTCAGTGCCCGGAGAGGGGAGGTTTGGGAGCCCTCCTCCACGGCCACACGTCCCGGGAGCCCCCAGGGCGGCCCGTGGGTCCCGCTGCCCGGGCAGTGCCGGCGCCCCGAGCCCTCTCTCCGGGAGCGGGGCTGCGGGTGCGCCCCTCGGGAGCGGCGGGCCCGGCCGCTGTCCCTGCAGGGAGCACCCCCAGCCGCTCGCTGCTCTGCCCCCACCCCTCGAGCTCTCCCCGTGGGCGCTGCCGGGGTCTGTCCGTCTCCATGGAAATCGAATCCAGCCCGGGCCGCGGTCATTATTCCAGCATTAGAGCCGGCGATCGATTCGCTCCCCAGCACCCACCGAGGGCCAGGCTGGAGCGGCCGGCCGCATCCCGGAGCATCCCCCGACAGCCACCACCGCCTGCAGGAGCGGCCGATGCAGGGAAGGGGGGAAAAGGGAAATATTCCAGCATATTGGAAATATTAATGTTGGCTTGTAGGAATTAATGTAATGGGCCATGGTTATTAACAACTTATAAAGGCTTAAATCAATATAAATTAATTTAATTATGATTTCTAATTGCATTATGCATGATCAATTTGAAACACTACATTAAAGATAATTAGAGCAGGGTGCTAGTCACTAATCACTTCCCGAAGAGCTTAATGAAAAGGAATGCCATGTATTACCTGTGGGGCGGACCCATGAAATAATATAAATGCTTGTTTTCCAATGGAAAATAATTATACCTTTTAATAGACGTTTTAATCACTTTATTGTAAGCACAGAATGGGTTTGGGTTTTTTACATGGCCTTGGTTGAATTTTCCTGGTGCTGATTGAAGTGCCGATGTGTTACGAGTCCACCTATTGATGACCCAAAGGAAGACTAACTTTTATGTAAAAGTGTCATGCTGTCCTCAGAAGCTAGTGCCAAGAGGTCACAGTAGATGGAGGTCCTAGCTTAGCATAATGGGTTTAACATTTCCATGACATCATCAGGGAATCTGAAAAGGAGTCTAAGGATAATCAGAGTGGTCATTCAGAAGCAGAGTAAATATTTTATGAGGATATATAGAAGACAGGAAAGAAGGTTGTCAGAAAGGTGAATCTCTACTTCTTCATGCTCTATGAAGAAGGTTTTTCACTTGGTACCAATTTTGATTGAAAACTCTTGTATTGTTAATAAAAAAAAAAAAAAAGCAGATCATGACCATTGGAGAGGTGAATTCTCCTTTAGGGGATGATCTAAATAAATTTGTATTCGTGGTTGTCTTGAGGGGTTATAGGATATTTTGCTCTTACTTTTTATATAAATATATCCTTAATTGATTATTTGTCAGGGATATTGTCGCTTACTCAGGGATCTGCTCCTACATTAACAATAAAAGTTCATTTATTGCTAAAATTAAAAGCAACCAATGTAAATTAATGACTTGTACATGGACACAGTGAGGCAGATTAATTGAAAATGCCTTCCCTGTGATTAGCTTTATTTTCTTATCTTTGCTTGATAACTGAAGCAGTACATGCAGCATATGCCTTGGTTAGACTCATTATATAATTCATAGTTTTCAGAGAAGTAATGTGCGATTAGGGAAGCTGAGATTTGAGGAGAACAGTAAAGAGCAGTAGCACATAATACTCACATTTGTCACAGCAAGACCTGTTTGAAGAATTTTCCTTCTTTTAAGTCGTGATTGAGACCTAGAAGCTTTGGGATTCCTGAGGATAACACTGAATAAAGTGAATAAAAAGAAGTGAAAAAGAGAGCTTAAATGTCACCCAAGGAGTATAGCCCTTCAAGGCTAAGTTATTAGGAACATACTGATTTTAGTACTGAACCATGACTGCAGACAACTCTGTGGATGGAAGGATTCCAAGGATATACAGCTGTTCTTTTCCACAAAGATTCCTGTCTAAAAGTGCATAGCAGAATAGCTGTCCCCCCACTCCACCATGTCCTGCAGAGGGAAGCTAAAGGCAGAAATAAGCTTACTTTGCATAAGAATTTCTAAACATTTCAGTGAAATGGGACAAACTGCAGGATGAATCTGGTCATTCCCTCTGTTGTTCACAGTTTGAAATGATGTGGCCTCATACTGCCAAGATCCAGGGACGAGATCTGAGAGCAATTTATGGAAAGGTTTTAAAAAGCACAGCTCTCCAATCTCAAACTTGCTATTTTTCATAACAACAACAACAACAACAACAACAATAACAACAAATCCTTTGCAGATGCCCTTGGTTCTTGAAAGGAAAGCTCTTCTATATGGAAGTAGAAATAAAAACATAAGGCATCTTACACCTCAAACAAAGGGTGGGATATCAACATGGCTTAAAACATCCAGATGAAAAAGCCTGAAAAATACCAGTGGAGGCTCATTATTGTGGCTTCTGATCCCTTCAGCTGCAGTAGCTATTCCAGTTGCTGTGACTTTCTTGCATCCTGAGCCTTGCTCTAAATAAAATGATTTCCTTGACTTAATCTGACACTAGTGAGGATTCCCAAGCATTGAGTCTTTGGTAGCCAAAGAGCTCACAAGGAGAAAATAGTCTGGATTTCATAAATGGCCCAAGGACTAAAGCTTGTATGTAAACTCATGTTGAGATATGCCTTAATCTTCTCTGCCTTGAATAAATACTGCACCATCCTAGGTTTTTCCTTTCTGCACCAAAGCTGGGGAAGTCTTACCTACCAAAAGGTGCAAGTGAGGTATCAGCTCATACATCTGCTTCTAAAAGTATTGATTTTTCTCTTTCTTTTTTCTAAGTAGAAGCATAAAGAAAATCTTTGCTTTTTCAGGGTACCCTTGGTTAGAAAAACTTCACCTCCATGTTGTTGAGTGGCTAGGTTGAGAACTACATGGACTCTGTATTTATGCTGTTTTTTTCATATAGCAATTGATTTTAGATAGCACTGCAAACCAAGGAGGGAACATGAGTGCTGTTTTTATGCCAGGGAATGGAATGAAAATAACTCTGTGAGATATAGTGGCAACAGAAACAAATATTTTGCTCTGTAGTTACAGAACTATCCTGTGCTTCTCTCTCTAAACTAAATCCAGTTGTTAATGAAACAAATACCTTAGTGGTTCAATCATCTTAGTGGTTCAAACATGTTTGCATGCTTTTGGAGACCTTCTGAATGATTGGCATATTTGCAACAGTGGCAATTCACCAGAGCTTTAAGATTAATTTTTGTAAATTTTTGCTCAAGTTTTTTTTGTTAAATGCAAAATTGATTTTTTGTAATCTAAATTTAAATAAAAGGATAATTTAAATTCATCTTAATAGCTATTTTTACAGTTTATAAGTATTTAAATAGTCTATATTTAAAAAAAAAAAAACATTTGCTGGCTGGCATTTCAAGGCTTCCCCTTTTCTGATTGATGGATTTTTTTTGCAAAATTCACTGACAGCTGCAGGCAAATATGTTAGCAGAAACTTTAATAAAGTCTTTGTTTTTTAAAGCTTCAAAATGAAACCTGGATGCTTTAGTTTTCAACAATAACACTAAGTACATTTTGATCAGTGGCTGTTTTAGTGAAATGCAGGTAAGAAAATTGTGTCTGACCAGGTTGTCATTGTGATTGTGATAGTGAGCTGTCACACTTGGTGTTAATATGTTAGGTTGCAATGCTGTATTTAAAAAAAATTTAATGGTGCAAAGACTGTATCACAGTATCAGCTAATTGGACACTGGGTACCATGATATTTTGAAAATACCCAGGGTTGTGCCTGAGAAGTTTCTAAGTAATATGAAAAAAAGGAAGGTCTTTTTAGCATCCATGGGAGACTGAAGAGGATGAGGCTCTTAGCATGTAATTAAATATTAATAATAGGGAGAGGTTGGACTTATTTTTATTCTCTAAAACATTGTTAATAAGTCTCAGTCTGGCACTGAAAACATTAGGCACATTACTGTGTGTCTCACCTTTTTAACCTTGTTTGCATGTTTTAAGTAAACATATTTTAAGGGTTTTTTTTGTGATTAGTGACAAAAACAATATGTATGTTAAATCAGTGCTGGGCTTGGAAAAGGAGCACATTCTGGCTCAAATTCATCTGCTGCAAACTGAGTAAATCATGATAGTCACCAACAATTTTATCTGCATTTAAACTGCACATGGCTTGGTTGTCCATAATAAAGGTCAGGAAAGTGGAGCTTAAGTTATCCACAAAAAGAAAATAAAAAGTAGGAACATTAAAAAATAAACTGTATTAGGAAACAGATGAATATAATGACCTTCCTTACTCTCAATCATATGCTGCCAGATAAGTGTTAGAGTCTGAAAAATTGCACTAATGAAGCTATTTGAAGGCTTTTGTGGACAACTGCTTACTCTTTGAAGATTAAATGAATGATGTTGATGTGATTAATCTTAGTACAGGGAGTGATGCAGCAGCCAGAAAATACCTTGGTGATTTTCATAATTAAACTGAATCAACATTTCAAAGAAATGCCAGTGTTATCACTTGTATATTAGAATTACATTCATTAGACAGAAGAAACAAATAATTTGAGCAAACAAGATTTTCCTTTTGGTGTACTGAGACTTCTGTCATGTCTCAGAGTATCTTACTATAAATCATCATTACTGTTTAATTTTATCCTTGCTTTTTCAGTTACTCTTTTCTGTTTATTTTTTCTTAACCATCTTAATGATTCACTGTTACTTGCTTCCTGATCACTTATTTTACTATTAAATAGCCTTTCCCAGTTTTCCAGTTAACATTGCCTGCCCACTCTAGGGTTTCAAATCATTGGCGCTGAAAAATAATGTGAGTTGTAGGTGGTTTATGTGGGTAAGGGGCTCAGGCATCCCCATGATCTCTAGCTTTACAAGGGCTCATCTGCAAAGGATAGGACAATCCATAGCATACAGGGATGACAACAGACTGCATGAGACTAAGAACACAAATGGTTGTTTACAATGACCTGTGGAAATAGCAGTTTGGGTTAGATTCTGCCTGACTAACCCATTTCCTAAGAATCTCACATATTTCAATAGGACTGCCCAAAGTAATATTCCTTAACAGCTGCTAAATTGGCAGAATCTGGGCTCACATAATTGAGTCACCTTAAGTGGTCTTTAAGAGTGCATGCTTAAAATATTTGAATAATATATGCACACTGTTTTGTAACATAAGGTGCTCAGGATATTATATGTTTCCCAACAAACGTTCGCAGACACATAGGTGGACACACACATGCACACATATACTCAGAAACAGTAAATTTGCTGACCTGCTAAACAGTGTTGATAGAAGCAATGAGCATGAAAATACAGCCAGCTGCTTCTTTAATGCAAATCCAAGTGAGGGTGTAGGGTTAATGATTTCTGCATCAATACAAATTCACTGTGTTACTCCTCCTATCACCACTTCAGATTATTGGAAAGGTTGCTCTGTGACTTTTGGCAACCTTGATATTTACAGTGTACTTCTAGCTGTTGCACAATCTTTCCTTTCACTGTTGCTTAATATATATAAAAAAATCCCCAAACTTCTTTAGTATAGTGGATAAAAGAAAGCTTTTCACCTTGAGGACATCAATTTTAGTTCATTCCATAATCTGAAGTGGAATGATCTTGATGATCTGCACACAATCACTAATGGGCAATTTTCGTCACAACCACCAAGCAATAGTTTTCTTCCATATTAATTTAAAAAGCTTTATATGGACATGGAATGCCCACTGATACCAAAGAAAAGATTTCTTTTTTACTGTTGAGATAAGATAAAAGGATAATGCTCCCTCTCCCCATCTGACCTTCAGTCCCTTCACCCAGCCCTGTTTTTCTGCATAGCATACTCCATTTGCTTGTGCTTATTTTTCCCATCCCACCTTTCTCTTCTTCATACAGGCAACATTGTATTTTCTATCTCCCCATACATAATTTTATGTATATGTTTTCCCTTTCTTCTTTATTCTGTGGTGGGCCCCTTAGGGTTGGCTCTACTCGGTGTTGTGCTTTGTGTGTGGCTTAGTAGGTGTGCCTTACTCTCAGAGTAAATGTGATTACCACCAGTACAAGGCACCTGCTGAAATTAATGGTCTGAAAGTGAATCTGATGAAATTCATGTGTTGGCTGATTTCATACTCACATCTGTCAGGCTGGGTGGCATCTCTGTATTTATCAGCCATCCCAGAGTGAACCTTGTGACCAAAGAAAATGGTCAGTGAGCTGTGCGTTCATCTCACCTACTTTTAACCATAAAAGAGACAAATTGCCTACTCTGAGCTAACAGTTAGGTTTCTGCTATTGTTCATGAATAGAGAGGTAGGCATTTCTGGATGGAGATTTATTTCACCTGAGGACAACTGGCTGTGATAGCTTAGCTGAATAGCTCTCTGGAGGTTCCTATCCTTTTCATGGCGCTGGCACAGATGTAAAGCCTCAGCTTATTAACCAGCCTTGGAGAGCTGTAGCTCCTCACCTCAGTCTTTGTGGCCCAGATCTGCATGAATTTCAGGTGGGTCTGAAAAAGAGCGTGGGAAAATAGGGAGTCTTCATTCAGGATTTTGTTTTGGCTGCAGATGTGTGAACATGAGAATGACTCCAAAGTCATTCATGTGAAGGAGCAACGGCAGATTGGTTGGCTGGGCTAGAAACTTCCCTCACCTTCTCAGAGGTCCAACTCGGTTTCTTTGCCTTGAAGTGGGATGGAGGAGAGGAATATAAAAGAAGGAAGTGCCCTCTACTCCCAGGGTCAATAGCAAAATGTATTTTGTATGACTGTATATTGAGCTGGTCTTTAATTTCTGTTACTTGCTTCTTCTCTTAAAAATTAATGCAGTGGGCATCCCTCATGGCATCTCAGATATTTTAAATACAGTCTGCCTTTTTCTTCTCTCCCTATTCTCATACCTGGGGCTGCACAATCCCAGCAGAAGGCCCAGGTAAGATCAGTGGCTGAGGGCAATGCAGTGCATGTGCTGCCAACATGAGGGCACTGCTGCTGGCCAGGATGGGGCTGCACTGTTGGGCCTGAGAGTTTGAGGTGATTATCTGGCAAAGGTACAGACAGGAAAGGAAAAGTAGCTGGGATAGTTAGCTGTGATAAGCAGCTCCCACAAAGGGGTGGCAAGGAAGCAACAGCAGAGAGTGGGTGTAAGAGCAGTATTAATCTTCTGCTATACCATGCTAGCTACATGGATATCATCAATTCCTTTTGTGTAGATACAGTAATACTGATTTGTTCCTTTGGGACAGAACAATTAATTAGGGTGAGATTCCTTCAGCTGGCTTTAGACATTCAAAAATAGGCCTTGAACCCGAACTGTTTGTTCAAGGTCTCTTTGGAGTCAGTGTAAAGGTATAACAGCTCATGGGAATTCAGTCTACCTCTGAACAAGTATCTCATGCAGGATAGATGAATCACTCCTTGGAGGTACCTATTTCTCTTCATTTTTAAAGGGTTACAGCTAGAGAGAATCAATCCTTTTCCTCCTGTAAAATATTTATGTGATTTCAATGGTCATCTGACCATAAAAAAGGCAGGCAGGAGGAGCACATTGTACAGCACAGGCGTGTGGTATGCCCACACCAATGCACACACATGTGCATTCATGTGGCTCCAGGAACCACAAGTAGTACAGGCCTTCATTCTTTTAGGGAAGCAACACTATGGAACAGGTCCAGTGAAGGAAATTTAAAGACAAAACCCTCTTCTTCTGTTGGAGATTTCCAGTTTATTAATGCTATTGAAAACTGGGAAGACTACTTTTACAGACTTTTGAGAAACAGACAGATTGAAGTAGTTATAGGTAAGCCTTTATTAACCCCTGACAGGCAGCTGTTGTTGTAATGACTATTGGTTGAACCATACAGTTTGTAAAAATATTTACTAAGTATGGATAGAAAGAGTTTAGACAATGAAAGCAGTGAAAATATCTTCAGAAACAAACACTTTAAAAACATGTTCCTACCCATCATACATAACACCATGCTCATAAAAACAAGGAAAAGGACTATAAGGAGTATCTTCTATTTTTTTTTCCCCTGTACAATGAACATTCATATTAAACAAGAAAGATACAGCATATAAACCTTAATTTTGAGCTAGTTATTCCTGAGGTTCCTTTATACATCACTTTAATGTATAATATAAATTTTTATTTCTACCTATTTTTAAATATGAATAAATAATGTTTCTAAAAAGGTATTGTTTTATAACTGTTTTGTGATAGAATATTTATAGTAGTTGTTTATCCATAATAATGTTGTATATTTAACACAAAGATGGAAAAAGTACAACACTGTTGGCTTAAGACAAAACAATGGGTTTTTATGGTTTACATTTCAGTATTAATAATTGAGTATACAGATGATTTTGTTTCCCCTTTAAAGGAGCTTTCTAGGAAAGCTACATTTCAAAATTACTAAAGAGTTTTTAGTAATTTAGTTTTTAGGTGTTTGAGTGTAAAATGGTTTGTGATGAGGTACAGATGGCTTCATTTTCTATAAGAATGGTCCTTAGTCACATTAAGTGGTACTGCTGATTTTTTTTCTAATCCAGACCTTCAAATGCCTTTCATAAGCGATGATATGGATGTTTCAGACAGACAAGTGAGATGTGATTCTGTTCATTGGATCAGGAGACTCAAAGATCTTGGTTATGTTTCTTGCTGAGGTGCCAAGGCTCACTGGAGAGGTGATAGGGTAACCAGGATATCTTTATTGTGTTTTGGACTTACAGGTACAAAGCAAGACCTATGGACTTGAGTTATAGAGGCCAGGAGTGATGTCTTATGCTGTCTGGAATGGCATTAGATGCTATATTTAGGAAAAGGAGCCCCTCACTGGTCTAAGGTGACATTGATTTTATGGAGACATGACTTGCACCCTTGAAGTTGCCTTTGTCAATGATAAAGGGAATCTAGACTGACTTGTCCAGTCATGGACATTTAACTTTACTGTAAAAGTAAAGTTAGGTGAGCTGAATTCTACTTTTGAGACCCAAGTCCAAAACCTACTGCTCTAATCTTCTGTTCAGCTGCCAGTTCATCCTGGGAGGCCCATAAAATATTTAAGTTTCTAATTTCTATTCTTCTCCTGAATTTCATAGAAAAGCTGAGTGACAAAGCTAGCATTTAGAAACATAAATTGTCAGATTTCTATCTCCAAAGTGTATTGATGGCATACCATGGACTCAAGGAGCCTTAATGCCTTACAGCTTTTAAGTATGTTTGTTGAAACACATCTGGAATTGATCCTGTTTTCTCTAAGAAAGTCTTATCATTAAGATACTCGTTGAAGAATTGAGTTCAGGACTTGTTTCAGCTTGAGATGACTCAAGGCTGAATTTAGTTAACCATGAATAAGGCCCTAGAGTTATTTCAGGTTTATCTGTCTGCAGAGCTGGTGGACATAACACAGCAGCTAGGTAGACCTGGGGTGTCAACTAAAGGGCAGCTGGAGGTCTGCCCTGCACACATTTATGACTCCAGATGACCTTGTATAAGCAACAGGAAGAATCTTCAAACATCAATGTACCATCTTCAGGGGGAAGCAATGGTATAGCCAAAATCTGTGGCTGACTTCTCATAGCTGCTATCTTTATGTGAGCCTGCTCCCGGTAGGCAAATTCTCCGGACTGCTCTTTGATGCCTAGTTCACCCCACCAATCAATTAGGAAGCAAAAGACCCCAATTTAGGCAGCCTGAGACTGTCTAATTATTGTTCTTAATTTTACTAACTCCAAAAAGGGAATTAAGAGATGATATAACTCTTTGAGACTGTGCCCAAGCAGCCAGCACTTCATTATTGAAATTATCCAAGAGTCAAAAACCTGCTTCTGGACAATCTGCTAACTGCCTAAATCCTGATCCTCCAGATGTGTAACACACGCCTATACAATCTTTGGATTTTGTAACTTTATCCCACACATTTATTGTATATATAACGCTGTAAGAATAGTTTTAACTCCTGAACCTTGCCAAGTTCTGTGGCCCTATAAATGAACAGGGGATGCCAATCCATTCAGGATTTGCTGCATAAAAGTAGAATACAGTGTATGCTTTAAGTTTAGTGTGAACTTGTTTTCATTTGAAGGTAGAAAATTCTGATTCATTCTGTTTTGTTAGGGATTTGAAGCAGCATCTCTCACCCAAATGTTCTAAGCATCAGGCTAGTAGATTTTCTGGGGTTGGCTGCTCACAGCCTCTCCTTGCAAGATGTGATGTTCCACTTCACAGAGAGTGATTAAATATTCATTAAGCTAGTGAAAGAACAAGCTTCTCAGAAGACAGAAAGAGTCTGGTACTTAAGGCAGTCACCTGGGAAAAAGGGAGATCTGGATTCCAGTCACTGCTGTAATGATTACTTAGTATTAAATACATACACTGGTTCACGAACTGGAACCCAGCTTCTTTTTTCTCGTGGGGAGGGGGGTTGGCTATCAAGCACTTGGCACTTTCTGTCTATTCCAGTGATTACTTAATTATCCAGGAAAGCTGTGGCTGGGGAGAACAAGCACTTCTCTAGGAGGTGGGAGATTGTAGTTCCGTGTGGCAAAGAAAACTAAGTGTGCATTTTTTAGGCCCTTTTATTATCCAAAAGCTAGAAGAGGAACAGAACACCCTTTCCTTAGGGAGTAAATGCTGTAATTCAGGGCTTTAGAAACGTGGAACTCCAAGTGGAAGGCAGCATCTCCTCTAATTCAAAAGTAAGTTGCAGCATAAGGAGAAGGTTTAAGGCATATGTTTAATATAGGCATTTCCTGAAGTGCTTCCTTGACTAGCATGTCTTTGTGGATTCCATGTTTTTAGTACAATCTGTAAGGAAACAGGCATCTGATTTAGGACTACAGATTTTGCTGGAGAATTTCATCTGTTGGATAGGTGCTATGATATTTAACTAAAATCCCTTGCAGATCGATCCTTTAAGGTAATATTCTCAAAGACACTTTGTGTTGCTTTCATAGCTTCTCTTGAAGTCAGTGTAGATTTTACTATGGACTTAACAAGGGGCAGACCTGTACTAGCAGAGATATCTCTTATGCCCCATTTTCCCCATGCAATTTCAAAAGAAAGAGAGTATATATCCTGTTAAACACATGTTTCCACAATAATTTAATTCTTGATACAAAGATGATGGATTTCTTGCTTTGATTTTTTTAAGCATGTATGTTTCTATGCTGAGAAATATAAAGTTATGTACATTGATGTGAATAATTTGAACTTCTAATATGCCCGATGGAGATGTGGCTCTCATTTATCAACAAATGACCTAGGAAGTTTTAGGGTTATGCTGCATGGGGTGAATATCAGTATTAAGTTATGTCTATGAACTTGCTAATTCAGGACCTGAATTACAAATATCAGGCCAAGAAAACACCTATTGGATGTTGAAAACTTCAGGCATTAGGCAGTGAGAGAAAGAAAAGAAAAATAAATATTGACTTGTTTGTAGAACACATTGAAAAAGAAAAAAAAACCAGTGAGACAAATCTTTGCCATGTCACCCTATGAACCAGAGGCAAATTTTCACCTGGAAAGATAAACAACTGGTTTTCCTTGACTCAGAAAGAAGTTGGAAAAAGTGATTCAGGAAAAAAAAGGGGACTAGATTGATTTTTGCATAAAGGTAAATCAAAGTAGACCTCAAATAACCCCTTCTCATATTTTGAACCATATGAGGGGTTCATAAAAAAAAATTTTCGCCTTTCTCTCCTCTCTCTCTCTCTCCCCCCTTTCTGCCTACCATTAATCTGTTACTGTTTCCCTTTTTCTTTGTTTTTTTTTTTTTTTTTCTTCTTTCACATCTGCTGTTTTTGCTTTCTTCCTGTACTCTTATCCCTCTATCCAACCTTGGGCATTCCAGACTCACTTGCACAGAATAATCTTCAAAATCATCCTTAAGTGGAGGATTTAGCTGCAAACTCATTCATAGCTACTTCTTTCTGTCCCAATAGAACAAAATATTTATCCAGAAAGGCATGATAGGAAAGCTAGGATCCTCTGTCTCTGAAAATAGAGTCTTTGAACTTTTCAGCCAGAGGAAGTTTTCTGTTGGCTATCACTTATGAAAAACTGTTGGCTTTGTTCATTTTTGTTCTTATTCGCTAAAGTTCAACAAGCTGAAAGAAATATCTGGGCCTTGATCCTTGAATCTATTGAAAGCACAAAGGAGAAAGAGGGGACTAGAAAGGAAAACTATTAGGTTACACTAAGCTAGTGTGTGCTCTTCCAGACTGAAAGAGAGCAAGATTAAGGATGAGGCAAGAGATATGGAAATTCTCCCTAAAGGCTCTGTACTTGTCTGCTGTTAATAACCTTTTTTAGCTTCAACATGCCGGCAGCTCTCTGCACTACCTGCCTTTCTGAAAAATAAATGGATAAAAGACATTTTAAATAATTCCAAATTTAGTCATGTTCAGAAAAAAGAAGTGAAGAAATGAGAAGCCAGCAAGTGAGTGAGTTCCTTGGTGTGGCTCAGAAGTGCTGGAGCAGGTGGCTCACCCTGGGGGGACAGCCAGCACTGTGTTGGCCAGTGCTCCTCTCTGCCCTGGCATCTAAGATTCATGTTCCAGTTAGCCCTTAAACTGGGAAGTACTCAGGGATGCTGCTAGGTCACATTTTAATTAAAATTCAGAAGATTCTTGGAACACATTGGGAAGCTCATAAAATAATTTTACTTGTAACTGTTTTACTATTGTCCCCATTCCTCTTCACTAAACCTCCCACTTCTAACAAAGGAATCAGAGACAAGTCTTTTACCTTACAAAGCAAAGCAAAGCCTGGTCCCCACCACATGACATGCTGATGATCATTTTAAAGGAGTCACTCTAAATTAATTTATTAATGTCAGACTGTTTCTGTATGTGCGCAGCCAACAATTGTATGTAAGAAAAATCCGTCAGAAACTTTAAGTGCCAGAGATACCACTTCTGTTTCTACATTTCTGTTTCAGTTTTTGGCACTCAGTCTGGCATCAAAAGAAATGCTACTGATCATCTGCAGTGTCACTAGGACAGACAGTCAATAAAGTCTGTCTGTCAGAAAAAGGAGCTTGAGTGTCAGCAGGCTGGGTAAAGTGTCCTGCTCTGGCATGCAGGGTAGCCAAAGAAAAATAATTAGACACTTAAGGGACTCATGAGAGACTTCATGCTGATTCCTATGATGTCAACGACACTCAGTAGGAAAGGGGCAACAAGGGGCAATTATGTATCTGATTGCTTTCTTTTAAGTACTTACATAACAGATCTTCAATCAGCAACAAAACTGGGTGTTCTAAGCTCTTCACAAAGAAAGCAAGAAAATAATCCACAGCCTTCTCAGTCTGAGGGTAAGAATTTGTAGATATGCATGTCCTGATTGTTCCCTTGGAGGAAAGGTGTGAACACACACACTGAATATACACCTACCCAGGGGAGGATCTTAGGGGGAGAGCTCAGGCTGGTGCGCACATAGAACCTGGCTGTTCCACACCTGGGTGGGTAGTTCAGGAACAGAATTATTGCATATCCTGGTGAAGTGTTTTAACCACCAGACTAGTGTGTAATAATTGGGAATCACAGGGATACCAGCAGAGCCCAGACAATTAAAGGTCAGACTGAACAGGTCTAGCAAATCAGGTTCATCTGGGAACTTCTCAGTCCTATTAGCATTCTAACGTGGTGGTAGACATACAACTGCATTCTGAAAAGTCATCTCAGTTGCAAAAACCCCAACAACCAAATAAGCAAAAAACCCAATAAAGAAGGTGATTTAGTACACTTATTTAAAAACCTACACAGTGTTTACTCTAAATAATCTAAATCTATACAATGAAATCTTTGAAGGCTATCTTGCAGCTGCATGAAATCCATTTTTCTTCTGGTGATTTTCTTAATAGCACTTAAGACATTAGTCACTATAGCTTAGTCAGAGCTCCTGATACTCTGGCAACACTCTTGAAATGCTGAAAAATTCCAAACAGTTTTTATGTCAGAATAAAAGGAAGGAGGCATAGCTAGATAACCACAGTTTTACAGGCCATTTCTAATAAAATGAAGATTACATGGCCATTACATGGCTGGCCATGCCAGCCAATCACCTCTTCTAGATCCCTCTAAAGTCACCAATTTTGAGAAAAGATTTGCTGAAATGCCATCACCATCCCCTCCACCAACTCAGAATCCTTTCAGAATTCACCCTGCCAAGTACTACTTGAAATTATTGAAAATAACCATTGATATTAACAGCAAATTACTTGGTTTCTAAGATGTGAAAAAATTGCAGCCTACATTAATGAAGCTCTTAATTTTGAGAGTGAAAACAAAACCCTGTAGTTCACAGAAAAAAAATGCAACTATAAGTGATTTAAAAGGAGCCAGACACTAGGATCTGGGAAATATTAATTAGTGTACTGTCCAGTTTTGCATAATATCCTGTCTTTATTCTAGTTTTGGTTGAAAAGAAGAAAAAAAATCAAGGTAGAATAAAAAGAGATGTATTTTCAAAATAGAGTTATTTGTGTGCACACTCTAGATGGTTATTTGCATTGGCCATCTAGATACTGTAAGAAGAAATGGACAAGAGGGAAATTTTAGACACTACTGCTGTTTTTCATAGTCTTAAGAAATTATAAACCTACTGATGATCATCTTTAGGATTTTTTTTCTTCCTTTTTCTTTATACTGTTCCTGACCTAAATTCATTTGCATTGGACTTTAAGATTCAGCACATCTGTCTGCTACTTTATTTTTATTGCGTGCTAGGAGACTCCAGAGCTCTCTCCCTGCTTTCCTTTTGTTACCACAACAAAACCATGTGCAAGTTTAGTTCTGTAACAGATCATCTCACTGCTGTGAACTGCAGTTTCACTTGGCTCTCACCATCCTCCTGGCACAGCTGGTATGGAGTCCACGTCCACCGGATTTCATGTCAGAGAGACTCTTGTCCTGACATGGATGTGTCAATGTGACATGTTTAAAGAAACTAGAATGTAAAACTATGTTTTAATTACAAGTTCTTAAGTGGAAGACACAGCATTGCTTTCATTTCTTCTAGTGGGTTTTTACCTACAGGAAAATACCTAGCAGTTTATACCAAGAATGTAGGAACACAACAGACAAAATGTATTCTTTTTGTGGAGGTTGTGTCAAAGGCAGCTCATTCCTGTTAAAATATTTTGGAAGTGATGGTGACCAAAGGAAATCGAAGCATTTATATGTTTACTGAGTTAGGCTGGGATTAACACTGCAAGCTTCAATCAGAGGTAATTGCCTCCTTTTACAGGCAACAAACAACAACAAAAATATGCTTCTGGGGAGTGATGTTTCCCTTCTGAAAGGAGATGTCCAAATACAGCATGTGAATTGAGATCTACAAATGTATAGTGCTCCTCACTGCCGAAGTATCTAGAGAAATAATTTATATGTAAACATCAACATGTAAGACATCTCAGGCTGGCCAAGGGAAACCTCTCACACATTGTATTTTTCCAGGTACAGATTCAGGAATACCACTTAAAATGCACATCTAAAATACACGCAGGTACTTCATCACTCTCATCAACCAGTTCCAGTACAAAATTCAGATATCCAGCTTTGTTTACCTCACACATTCACTGCTGAACAAACTGCTTTTTGAAGGGAATGTTGGAGTGATCCAAAATGATCCAAGGGAGTTAGTTAGCTGTCAAGTGTCCTGGATGGTCAGAGGCACTCTGACCTATTCTGCTGCTGCAGGGTTGAATGGTGCTTTAGCTATAGAACACTATGGGACCCATATATTTGTTTGTTTGTTTGGTGTAGGAAAAAAACCAAGAGGAAACTACATGAAACCTTTAAAATTAACACAGATGTATTTATGCAGTAAATAAATACTTTTGGAAGAAACACTTTTAGGAGGAACATATTTTTAATGATCTTTTGGATTTTAGTGCATTATTTTTATGGCTGCTTGGGATTACTTTTAATATAGAATAGAAAATATTTCTTTCAAGAAAACACTCAAATTAGGAGGGGAAAGAGCACAAAATATTTTGTTTATTTCCTTTCTTTTCACACGTGTCATACCTTGAAAAATATTGAAGTGACGGTGTATTTCTGCAAGTATCTCCATGTTTTGGGGAATACAGTGATTTTGAAGGAACCTATCTTTGCTTGCTCATTGCATTGTTCTCTTGATTTTTTTGTCACCCTCTCTTTCTTTTTCCCATTCTCCTCCGACTAACTGGAAATTGATTTTTTTTCTAAGTAGGAGGTTATTTCTGTGCTCTTTAGCTAAGTATTTAATTTGATACTTGATTTTAAAAAAATCCTCCTGTTGGTTTGTCTTTACTATGTATTGCTTTAATGATCCTTAGTAGGCTTCCTATGCATTGATTAATACAAATAAATAGAATGTCAGTATTATGGTAAGAAGGAATAAACATACATATATTTCCTGTATATTAGTAATCTGACTCTTTTGTTCTCTTTCTCCCTCTAAATGCAATCACATCACAAAATTGATTTTGCTCCTTTCCAATGCAGAGCTACAGTGAAACAAAAACCCCCAAACTCTACAATTAATAGGAATCCTAATTCTTTCTTACAGGTGAGAAACTTTTGGAAGGAAAAATTAAATTTTTTTGGCCTGCACAGCATGAGTATTATGTATCATAAATCTAATAACTGATCTTGCCACATATAATTCAAATAAAAAATTATTTGTGAAAAACTGAAAAAAAAAGTTTGAACCCATTATTTGGAGGGGAACCTGATGAAATATTTTCTCATTTCATTTGTGAAGAACTCTGTTTTGCTACTCAGAATAAAATAAACATCTAAAGTAAAGAACAGCAAGACACAATATCTCATCAACTGAAATGAAAAATCTCATTTATCTGATCACACACTCCTACTATATTTGCATTTTACCAAAGTGCATCAGTTAACCTAATGTAAGATTGGGGGAAGGGAGATTAAAAAAACTGATGAAAGAAAAAAAGTTCCCCGGCCAGACAAGTTTTTAAGATGCTGTCATATGCTGTGAGAATAACCAGAATGCAAAGCCAGCTCTAGCAGGGGTAGAAGTGGACACCTCCATGATGACTTCTCTCCGGAGGACATTACAGAAGCTACTGCCTCATCCAGAATAAATTTTCAGGAAGACTGCATGTCAGATTATAATCATGACCAAAAGGCTTTCTTAGCTGGCTGATAGGTAGTTATCTTTGCAGACCCCTGTATCGGGACACAACGCTTCTTTTACAAGTATTTATATCATTATTGACAATTCAGATGAATTTGTGACTTCTGTGTTGGGGTGCCTGCTGAACTCAGAGTTCCAAAATAACTAGCCATGGCTGCCAATACAAACAACACCATCCTTTTCTGCTACTTTCACTTAGGGATCTCTGCTTTTAAGTACCCAGGAGCACTTGATGGTGCTGGCTTGACCTGCCAAGATACTTCTTCCCTTTAATTAAAATATCTGCTTTAACATATAATCTGTCAAATAACTACATTAATCAAAGTGCTAGAGAGAGGTATGGAAGGAAGAGAGTAGAAAAATAGCGACAAATATTTACTAGAAAATTCCAGTTAATGTATGTTTGGAATCATACTTCAGGAATTCACACTAAAATACAACTGCTATCTGTAGTACTAAAAAAAAGTCAATCAGTAGATTTGGTTGCAAAATGAAGTTTCTATTTCACAGGAATTTTCACATTTCAAAATGCACTTGCCTTTAAAATGTGTGAAATGCTGAAATCTCAAATTATTTCCTGCCACAGAAAGCCTGCAACATTTTTTATTCAGTAACTTCAAATAATCCTATTACAAATAATTACTTTGATAAAGCCAAAATGTTTTATTTATGAAAAGCATAATATTATCATGTGAAATGGGTATAACAATGTTCAAGACTCCACTTTGATTTTGAGCTACTCAGAATCATCTAGTGGGTCACAAAAGAAATTTTTTAATGAACAGCTCCCTCAAAAACATCTAGAACCCCTTTTCACCGACACAGTACATGCAGCAGCTGAACAAAGGGAGATGCAATAGCATCCATCCACAACTGCAGTTGTGAATTGCATGTTTCAGGTACCCCTCCATGGCAGTGCTCACAGTCCAGCGGAGCTAGCAATATAAATCACAGGGCATAATGTAATGGAAAGGCAACTTGATAGAAAAACACCCTGCAATCTTAGCAAACAGCATGTGCACAGTGTTGGTTTACAGCATAGAGGGTGTTCAGTAAAAACTGATTAGCTGCTACACAAGCTGCAGAAGCCCACTGAGTTTGACATGACATTTCTCCAGAGCCACAAGTGCTGCCTCAGAGGACTTTGGCAACAAGCAATAGCCAATCTCAGCTGTCATATTGTGCACTGGTATGGACTGGGGCAGTTGATCATCCAGCTAGTGAGCGCTTAGACTTGGTTAAGGGAGTGAATCTTGCTAAATATCCTAGACAAGGACATGGGAGGATTCTTCCAATGGCTGTTGTATCCAAACTCATATCTGTTTGACAGTCCCTATGGTGAACTCTCACATAGCTCATTTCTCTCTCTCCCTGAAGTTTTTCTCAAATTCTCATGTTATGCGAACTTATCAGGCATTGCTGAAATTGTCACAACAGCAAAAAAAAGGGACAGGCAGTTAATGAAACACAGGAAAGAAACTACATCTCACTACGGTCATTATGATGAGGTTTTAGGGGATGCAGTGAATGACTATGATGTTCACAGTATGATATCCTCTACTGGCAGTCAATAAGAGAAATTGAAAGAATATTTTAGCACATTTCAGGGCAAAGATTTTACCTTCCCAAAGGCTTCTAGGCTTCCTCTCCCAGGCAGAAATAACACGTGATGATGACATTCTAGCTGAAACCTTTGCATGAAAGGTGACACAGAAAAGAGAGGTCATTCTACTCAGTAGTAGGATTGTGGTATCCTCCCTGAAGCTGTGGATTCAAGTTCCTTTAGGAAACAGAAGAAGTTAATCTCACTTGTGCAACATGGGTAACCACTTCACTGAGATTCACCATCATTCGTTATTCTGCTGGTATTTCTTAGGGAGCCTAATCTTTTAAATATATTAGAGGTATGAAGCAGATGCTGCACAGCACTGAGATGCTTCTGGAATGGGGAAAAGATGGAATTTAGTGGTTTTGGGCAACATTGAATGACAGCAGCTGGGAGCATGACAGCTGCAAAGGCCATTCGAGATCTACTGGCTTTTAAACAGAGATACTAAAGAAATAGCTTTTGGATTTAAATGTATAAAATAGTAGGAAAACACTTCAGTGTCATTTAAAACCCTTTGTGGGCCTCTCTCCTACTCCCTCTATAATTCTTCTTGTTCACGTGTCCTTGTGACTAGATTTAAATATCAGTATTCTCCATTAAAGAGACCACAGTATGCACAGTTTTGAGGACACTTGACTGTCTTTTGTCCATAATGTCTGTGCTTCTCACAGTTTAAGTTTTTCAATATTGAAGCTGAAATACAGACCACAAAAAGCAGATTTCTGTTCCTATGTAACCCTGCAAAATCAGGCATTTTCTCTACACCGTCAATACTGTTTTTAACTTCATTCACTAACACTGACTTTGCCATGCTTTTCTGAATAAATTGACTATTGGGAAATAAAAAGGAAAATAAGGAAAAATAAAAGGAAAAAACTTGCCAAAATTCACAGGTGAGCTCATCCACTTTGAATGCTAGTGATAAAATTTGAAAATACAGTTATTCTTGCTGCAGATGTTGTTTGGAATTGTTAACAAGAGTTTGTCACCAGCTTCAATGCTTGAAGTATTTAACAAAAACAACTGGAAATCTTTATATCCAGATTTGAGTAAAGCCAGTCCTTGATGGCTACAGAATTGTGTGTTTAATCTGAATATGCTTCAGGTCACTACTCAAAGCTGCCCTTTATAAGAATACCACTTCCAGTTTCCCTTTCTAATAGTTATATAATTTTTTTCTAGTCTCTGAAAACATATGATCTCTCAGGCAGCTTCTGAGTAAATAACCTTTTCTATGTCAGCTTCTCTGCCCAGTTTAGTTTTCCAGTGAACTCCACAATTTTTATACAGATTTTGTAAATGGTTATTTGTCTGAAAAGGTTATCCTTCCCCCTCAAAAGCTTTCCAGTTCTATTTTGCTTCACTTTGGATTTCAAGAAAGTCATTTATAGAATGATTTGCATTTTGTAGGATTGGTCCTGACACACCTTTCTGATAGATTTTTCCTCAGACATGAGAGTTCTTATGGAAATGACACTTGGCTTTATGCACTTTCCATTTCTTATCCCTGACAGTCTGTTCGACTCATACAAGCCGGCACGTTCTCAATCTGTGGCGCCCAACTGAGATTATCATCTTTGTACAACTTGTTAATGCCAGTGACATTTAGAAGTCTCAGCACTGAGCTATGAAATAATTCAGATGCAGAAAGAATCCCCAAAAAAGGCATTTGAAAAGAGCGCCTGCAGACAAAAAAAAAAAAAAAAATTAACATCCACTCTAATGAACCTTGGATTTTGCCAAACAGATCTGAAGCTCCCTGAATAAGAGTAGGGGCATTGACCAGCTCTCTTGGGATGGATGGACTAGTTAAGATGACATAATACTTCCATCATGATGTCAGTTCTAAAGTCCAGATACTTTACCCTTGATCACAGAAACCCAATTTCACCCTCCTTTCCCATACCTTTTACAAACTGTATGTTCATTATGTGGTTCCTCAGTTTTCTACTTGCTGCTCTTGATGTGATGCACTGCCTCTTATCTTTGGCCTTATTCTATCTCAGCGGTTCTCTAAAAGCTGTCCATTGTTGCAAACTAGGCTTTGTTCTATGAAAAGAAAGGAGGCTTTAACTCTGTTCCACTTTACTCCTTTTTGGACATTCAAGTGGTGAAAATGTAGAAAAGATTCATAGTATATGGAAGACATGTTTCCTTGAGAAAAACTTAACTTCAAGTATTTTTAAAGTTTTCTTTTCACATCACCAGTGTCTTTAGTCCTACTGGAAAACCTGCCTTTGTAAATTCAGCTTTTTACCTTAAGCCTGGACATAAAATCACATTCTGCATTCACTGGGCACTAAATTTAGAAGATGGTATAGCAATGTTTGAAATGAGAGGGTGATAATTTAATTCCACAGCTACTTTAAATATGTAAGCAAAAATGTATATTGACAAGTGTACAAAATACTTTAAAATTTTGTGGCTGGTTTCTTGCAGAACGAAAGGTACTGCTCTAAGTATTTTATTACCCCAAACAGTGAGTGTGTGATGATTGCAGATGCCCTCCCAACCTAAAGGTATTTCAGATAAAGGTATCTCACCTGAATGTCTCATCTGTTTGGTGTGTAGTTTTAGGGTTATACTCAGCACCATTTTGTGACCATGAAGTATAGACAATATTTAATAAGATCATGCTTGAAAAATTGCCTTTTCCATTCTTGCAACATACCCAACATGAATGTTAGGCACATTACAAAGAATTTTCTGTTTTTTGAAGACTGACAGACCGCTATTTTTCCTGAAACAGCATTATGTCAATTGATACTGTCTAATATCAGAAACCCCTAAATAAACCTTGAAATTTCTTGAGCAATACCTGCATTAGGCAATCAGATTTATCTGACTGCCACTAATTGCAGCTGTTACTGCTGAGTGAGGCAGTACCAAGCAGAACAAATACAAGCTTTGGTTCTGAAAACAATATACCCCTATTACAGCACTATGGCACTTTAAACAAGAAATCTTCCTCCTCTGCAGGGCTAATTAGTTCAGTTCCAGATTGCATTCCTGTGATCACAGTGTTTCATGTCATAGGACTATCAAGTATTATGTGTTGGTCTCTATACTGTAAACATAAGCAGTCAATAACTAGGCTATTATTTATTAAAAAGGTACAGAGTATTAAATTCAAGATTTCATGTCAGGTTCAGCTCTATTTTTGGATTTTCAATTCTGGAAGTATTTTTCACTTGAGTTTTTACTGCTTAGACTGTTTTAGTGGAATTTGTCGTGGCCTAAGCTCCCTGCTCTAGTTAAGTCCTGTTCTTCTTTCTGCTCCTACCTGGGCAATGCTGCTGCTCATCTTACACCACTGTAAATGCTCAATGGGTCCTCAGTGATCCAAACAATATCATCAGTCCTTTGAAAGCTATCCTGTTATAACACAGCAATGACATCAACAAGTATTTAGCTTCTGGTAGGTCTCCAAACTGAGTCAGTCTGATGAGTGCCAGGTTAGCAAGGAGGAGACAGAAGGACCATGTTGCTGGGGAGAGGAAAGACAAACCAGCAAGGGGTGACTGGGAACTTCTCCCCCTTTTTGGAGGTAGCTGATAAATAAGGAAAATTTCTGGAGAAGCCATGACCCTATCACATAAATTAGGTGAGTCCCAGACTAAAAATATCCATAACTGGGTAAAGTCTACATCACAAAGGCCATGGTCCCATATTACCATTCTCCCTCTTTTGTGGTAGGCAGAGGCAAGTTTATCTTAGCAAGATCCAACCAACTTCTGGAATTCACAACTCCTGAGTTATGAGGGCATTAAATCAGCCCTTTAGATGACCCATTTAAAAGAAAATAGGCCTAAAAGTCACACAGATTTTAAATAAATGGACAAAAACTTCCATACTGTATGAGCAACTGAAAAGTAGTTACTGTGCGGGAAATGCTTTCCACCATAGAATCATGGACTGATTTAGTTTAGAAAGACCTCTAAGATCCTCAAGTCCAACCATTAAAATGACACTGTCAAATCCACTACTAAACCATGCCCCTAAGCACCCCATTTTTGTGTCTTTGAACACTTCCAGACAGTGATTCCCTTGAGCGGTCAGCCATTGCTTGATGTTCTTTTTAGTGAATAATTTTTTCCTAATATCCACACTAAATGCCCCCTGATGGAACTTGAGATCTTTCACTCTTGTCCTATCACTTGTTTTGTGAAAGAAAGGCTGACTGACATGGTGTCCCTACCATGGAGAGGAAAGGAAAGGCATGAGGTGCACTGAGCATCCAGGTCCAGAGGTGCAACCATGGATAACTTTTCTAACATAAGAAGAATGAGAGGAGGGTATTTTTGAGATAAGGTCTGAAGATTTGGGGAATTGATCAAACCCCTATACATTAAATGGTAGCATTGTCTAAAAAGCTGTATTTTTATCCGTGGCTGTGAGAAACTGTAGTATTTAGTGTATATAAATATTTGATGATTAACTTTAAGAGCTATGCTATCTCTGTTCATATCATAAATCCAAGCTCTGCAGCAATAGCTTGGACAAAACACTAAGGACTCAATTGTGCCTTGAAGGCACGGCAGCACATGGGGGATAATGCAGAGGCACGTCACCTCAGCAGTAGCTCCAGGAGGGGCTGTGCCTCAGGCATGCACTCTGCCTCCTGCAGCTCCTGGGGAATGCAGCTAATGCACTCCACTTACATGGGCTGCAGCATGCACTCCAGGAGACTCTCCTGGCCTCAAAAGACCTGGAGCTTGAGACCCCTCAGCCTCTTGAACCTGCCTCGCTTTCTGTGAAAGAGCTGCATCAGCAAAGGTCCTAGCAGCAGTTTTGAAGGAGCCACCATGAAGTCAAAGAGCTCCTCTGTACTTTGCATATTTGAGTGCTGTTTGAGGCAACTCTCTAGAAATCCAGCTGGAAGGCAGTAGAGGTGTCTGAACAGCACATTTGCATTCTGTTGGGAGAGGGTCACCACTCCGCACCTCATGTGGCAGCTGTCCTGTCTAGTGTTGATGAGGTGCCCTAAGATTGCACTGGCCTGTCCCAGGATGCCAGCTCAGGTGCAGTATAGAGGCTGATGGAAATATTGTCGACTAAGAAGAGTACAAGGACTGCTATAAAATCTGCTTCTCACCAGGAGAGTGGTTAGCAGAGAGGTTCATTTTCTTCTGTTCTGCAGGCCTGAACACATGGTTTCACTCTACATCTCTGAAAATACCTTGCAATATTCATAAACTTGATGTTGTTCAGAGGAGACTTGACTTTAAAACTAATTTTTTAAGGGATCAGAAGTTTGCATGTAAGGAGACTTTCATAATTTTTGTTATACAATAAGACACTGGAAAATGTAAGAAATAATATGCCTGATGGATAAAATTGGAACTCATTATTTTCTTGCTGTTTAAAATGTGCTAAGGATGTTAGACATTCCATTTTTGTCTCTGTTCATAGTGTGTTTCCTCTAAATCCTTGCTCTGTGAACCCTTCATACATGCACTTTGAGGTTCATATATGCTGCTGCAAATTTGTGTGTCTGCAAGAGTGATCTGGCTGTGGGTGTGAGACTCCAGTGGATTACAGTGGTTACATTATCCTGACAGGTAATTGCATAGCTCATTCTTAAATCCATTCTCCCCTAGGCTATCTATTCTTCCATTTATTATTCTCCTTTCTAGAAAGTGACTGATGACTGAGTTGAACTTATGTTAACAACCTAAACCCTTTCCTTTTCCACAGAATGCTACAAAGAACAGATTATTTGTTCCCTTTAAGATCATTTCACCTTTTTTAAAAATACTGAGAATATCAACATACCCCCCTCTCAGGACTTCTCTAGTCTGAACAACCTGATTATGTCAATCTTCTCCTGCAGTCCCGGTTTTCTCGCATTCTGATCGTTGTGCTTTGAGCTCCTTTGAGATGTTGTGCATTTCCACTGAAGTGCACTGACCGCCATAACGCAGCTGAAGAGCCACCAAAGCTGAATAAACTGGATTGACTTGGGCTGCTCATATTCTACCACCACACTCCTCTTTATGATGCAATTCATTATATTACCTGTCCAGGATTTGGTGTGGTAGATAGGGCTGTAGAAAGAGGAACACTTTTAGACAGCAACCCAACTAATACAGGAAGACTCACTGAAAATCTGATGATGGAATAAAAGTTTGGGTGAAAGGGATCACAGACTCATCATGCTGAGAACAGGAAGGAGGGAGAACAGCAGAGTAGGCATAATGGACTTCAGAAAAGCACTCTTCAACAGCTGAGGAAACTGGTAAGTAGGGTCCCTTGGGAAGATAATATAAAGGATAAAGGAATTCAGGAGACCTGGCAGTTATTGAAAGAGACTGTATTAAAGGCACAAAGTAAAGCATTCTGATGCAAAGGAGAGCTTAGAAGAGACAATGAGGCTGAATCAGGAACTCTTTAAGGAGCCAAGAATGGAAAAAAAAGGAGATATATTAAAAGAGGAAACAAGGACAGCTGAATAAGATTGTGCGTGGAGGATAATAGCACAAGCATGTAGGGATGAACTCAGAAAGGCTAAAATGCAAAATGACTTACAACTAGCAAGGGAGATGAAAGGCAAGCAGACACGGTTCTAGAAATACATTAGGGAGGGGAGAGATGGGAAAGCAACAAAAAGTATCATATCAGTACTGAAGAGAGAAGGAAGGGAGGTAAAAAACAGAAGACACAGAGAAAGGACACTACAGTGTTTTTTCCTGCTTTCAAATTAAGAAAACAAAATGAAGACGTGTTGGAATAACATGAAAAAATGCACCCTCAAATTAATGGAATGTTAGCTGTAGAAGCTGCAGAGCCATCCCTTTTTGGAGTTCATGGATGCTTAATGAAGACTGGAAGAAGGGCACTTGGGCTAAGAAGTCTGTGGCAAGTAGTGCAGCACAGCAGGAGGGGCTATGGAGGGGCAGAGTTGGTGTGACGACCTTAAACCCACAGAGTGCCTTCCTTCAAAGTGGCTTCCATTGGGTCCCATGCAGCATGTTTAGTGGGCTTTCGGTGGGTGTTTTCCAGTTTAGCTTAATCCAGGAGGACCTCATGAGACTGAGTGTGAACTAAAGTATGAGGGCTATTGGGAGATTTATTTCAGAGGCATGTGTTTGATTTGAATTGAAATGGTAGTGTTGGTGTAGCCATTGGACTACATTGGGGGAAAATGAGGGAACTAGAGAAAAATATACCTGTCTTCAACAGCAAGTCATTCTAACCTCATTTTTAATTGAAAAAGAGAGAAAAAATAGTGTTTGATGTAATGAAAGGTTGTAAGTATGTGACGTAATCTAACTTTGCGTCAATCTGAACAGTCTCATGTAGGACTTTCATGAGCAAATCAGAAAAATAGCTGAATAAAATCACTGTTACATAAAACACTGTTACACATCTTGAACAGACACATAGAATGGGCACTCAATATATGGCCAGTCACTATTATTTAATAAATTATTTCCTTGTTCTTTTCATTACAACATCATCTTCAAACACCATGGAAGGAAATCTGCTGTGTTTATTGTAGGCACACTTTTATGGGGACAAGGAATTTGGCTCAATGCATTGCAAAAAAGTGAATTTTAATGTGAGAGCTTGTGAAAGTAATGTTGATGAAGCAGGAAATACGGAGTTTGCTGAGCTTAAATATGGTATTTACCCTTATATGTGATTTACCCTATCAAATGGATAGGACAGAAAATGGGTTCAGAAATGGAGTCATGACCAAAGCAATGGGAAAAAAGTGTGCATGTGTACTGAAGAGAAGCAGGGAAACAGGCAATATATGTGAAAGTTACATATCCTACAAGATATTAAGAACGGACTTTACGTATAAAACTGTTAAAGTCATCCTTTAACAAAGCTTCAGCCCATGCCTTCTGTAATCTCTTGTTCAAAGAAATACAAGCACAAGTATTTGAGTGATTCTGTGGTTCTGTGAGCCAGCATCATGCTTGTGCATGTATTCCTTTTATATGCACAAGCATATACCTTTATACACAATTTTAAACAACTGTACAAAAATAAACAAAAAATTATATTCAAGTGCCTTATTATTTTTTTAAAACCAGTGTGTAGGAGCAAGTAATGAGACATATTTGATCTGATTATCAAACATATTACTAAAATGGTTGTAAGACTTTATTAATAAATGTAATTTAAAAATTATTTCAGATGAGTATAAATGTCTGTGAAATTACTGTTTTCACTGAGTATCTTTTGGTGTTAATAAAAAAGAATATTAACATAAGAAAAATTTGATAGTTCTCTGAGTAGTAGCAGAAGTTTGGTAATTTACCAACTTTTCAGTAAATTATATAAATTGGAAGTCTAGTGCTGCTTACCTTAATGTAATTCTATATATTTTATTTAAGGTTTTACCAAGAAATAAGCCTCACATGAGAGAAAAAAAAATCCAGCTCTCCAAATTCAAAGTAGTAGTATCATTTACTAGATGAAATATATCAATCCTGAAAGTCAGCTTTCACTAATGTGCTCATTGCAAAATTATTGGTGGTAATATACTTAATTAGTGAATTTTACATAAGATTTATTTTATTCACAGAAGCTTGGTTTGATAAAATTCTTCACTGCAATTCGTTTAATAGGTAGCCTATAGAAACTACATTAATATTACATCCATGAGCAAAGAGATTACCCCCCAGTTAATGACTCCCTTGGGTTGCCCTTTTCTGACAAAGGCACAGAGCCAAAAAATTCAATTTTTTTCCCTTCTCTCTGAAATAAATGTTGCTATGTGAAAAACCAAGTGTTAGTACTTTTTATAATATCTGAGTTGTGAAAAAATATGTGGTGACAATATAAACTAAGTCTTAAACAAACACTGCTCTGCTTTGTATTGACAAAAATCTGTTGAGGGTCAAAAAAAAAAGAGACTCCAAAGGCTGTCGATATGTCTGCCAAATGACTCATAAAACATCTAGATGTGATTGGGGTCAGAAGAAGAAGAATTTTGCATCTTAAAGGATTCTGCAAGGAAAATTCTCAAGTCAAAAAGTGGTGCCTCTTGGTGCATTCCTTGTGGGCATGAAAGCAGTGACAGCTGCACACTAGTGCTCCAATGGTTTCCACAACTTGTGGTTCAGAAAATCATATATTTGTTTACTTTACTTCTGCCTTTGCTTCACAAGGGCTGAGCTGTCACACAGGCAATACCTGTCATGACAGCGTGACTCTCTTACCACTATTCTAACACCTTTGTGGGGTAGGAGGAGGCAATTTAGGATCTGCTGCAGATCTAAACCAGCAGCTGAACATGAATCCTGAAGAGAGAAAAGGGAGGAGCAGCACATTTGAAAGGAGAGCACTTTGTGGTCTTCCAGAGAGGCTTGAAGTATTCTCTCATCCAGCCACATTATTTCAGGCAGGGAGATAGACATTGTTGAGTGCAATAAAAGATTTCAGTAGAAAAGAAGAAATGAGAACTATACAGGTCTTGGGCATGTGCCTACTTATATGGACAACAAAACAGAAGCACACAGAGATGGTGTTATAACAGGAGACCAAAAGACAGTTCTTGCTATCAGAAGACAATTCATGCCATTCTAAGATATCTAGATACATGAGATGAATTCCTCTCTGCAAGTACCTGCTGTCCTTCACTCAATGTAGAGGGAGCCTAAACAAAATGTCTAACTTTTAATAAGAAAAATCATGGCCTTAGAGTCTGAGAACATATATTTTGTCCTGACAAGAAATATATCTTGAAAATATTTAATGTTCAACCTCTTTGAATTTATTTTCTTTGCTTTCCAGTTCCCAGGTCTGCCCAAGGCAGGATTTTATTCTCACTGGCTTGGCTTATCCTTACCAACCCAAGAAGGCTCAGACCTGAGGACTGATTCTGGTTATCCCTGTCGGCCGTGGCTGTGGACTCGGCCCCGGCTGACCTGTTCTTCTCTGTCAATGCCTGGGCCTGGTTTGAAGCTGTAGGCAGGAGCTTCTCCCTTGAAATTCACATGGCAGCCTGGATGGAAGTCTGAATGCAAATGTGATATGCCAAAGCAGGCACTAAAACCAGGGTCTGTTCTAGTTTTAGTTACTTTTATACACTACAGTTTCTGAACCACATTATCTTCCCTCTCGCTGGAAAGGATCATAAAAGGCACTTAGCTTTTTTCCTACAGAAGAGGCTAACCGTATCTTTTTTTATTTCCTTCTGTTTCATATTTTAGCTCATAGAATAATACTAAAATATTCCTGTTGCTTTATAATAGCCTCCTAATAAGTGGCTTTTGCAACTATTAAGTACCTCAGCTTCATTCCTGAGTTAATCAATTGCATCATATGGTTATTTCTTCAGGTATTGCTGCAGTGGAGTGGATCTTTTACCATATAAAAGCTCCATCCCAATGGTGTCTGCTGCTCTGGTTCTAGACATCAGCTTCTTTTATGGTTGTGTTTTCCATGACTGTGGAACAAGAATCATAACGTGTTTTGTGGTCATGGGAATACGGAAAATGGGAGTAAAATGCATAGTGACCTACTTTTAAGAAAATAATTGGAGCATATCACATATGTTTGTAACATAGAAAGCATATTAATATTTATGAGGAAGTACCTTTACTTTTGAGATAAATTAAAAAAAATTTTTTTTTCATGGACCATGTCTCTGATTTAAAAATAAATTATGTCAATTCTAATTATCTGTTTCTAGTTTATAAATTTCTGTCAGATTAGCTGTAATATATTTAATGGAGAGCTAAGAGTCTCATCTAATTTATTCCAAAATATTGTGATGAAAAGCAAAAAATTAAACATGGAAGTATCAAAAATTGTATTTTCCATAATTTTTGATTTTAATGTCTTCAAAACCTTTAAAATAGTGATGATTTAAGTTCCATAGTCAAAATATTTCCTTTGTAAAGAAACATGAATCAGAATACAATTTTTAAGCTCAGCCATGTTTATATGCATAAGTGATTATTGCATAAGGAGATTAATAATAAATCACAGAGAGATTTATAAATAAGTTATCCATGGGAAACTGAGCTAGTGCTGCCAATTTACTCCTTTACTTTGTACACATTGGATTGTCATTAAACTATTTAGTTATAAACTATTTAGCATTTAATTCCATATATTGCCATTTTATGAATTTGGGTAATAGACATGGTGAGCTGCACAGCCACTGTTCACTGGCCTGCATGGCAATAGCTGTCCTTAGGAGACTCTCTGGAGATATTCACCTCAGTAGAGAGATATATACGCACACAATTATGTATGTATGTATGTATTTATGTATGTATGTATGTATGTATGTATGTATGTATGTATGTATCTATCTATCTATCTATCTATCTATCTATCTATCTATCTATCTATCTATCTTCTATGTGTGCACACAGCTGCATACTTATTTTAAATCCAACTCTTGTCCTGACTTGGTCAGAAGTTGCATCATCCCTCAAGTCCATAGCTGCACTGATTAAGATCACTACTTGTCAGCTACTACTGGCAACTTCATTAGATTTTTACACTGAAAAAAATACATTTTTCCACTATAAATTGAATATGACGTGGCCTGATTATGTGGATGGATTTGGTGGGAATTACTAAAGTGGTCATACGTGATCTCTAGCTAAAGGTGTTATCCATCAGCATCAGGTCAAAACCAACATAATATTTCTGTCTGGTTTTGTGAGTGTTTTTTGGCAAAGCGCTCATTCTGCTCATTTCTTTGAAGGTGCTTGCTATTAGGAAAGCTTAAAAACAAAAAAAGAATTAAAATTAAAATTAAGACATTAAGTATTATGCAAATCATATCACACAGCTGTTTTATGATCCTATCACTTTGGAAAAGAGGGAGAGAGGCTCTTTTGAATCTAATCTTACATAGTCCATCTGTTGCAGCATATGACAAGAAGTCAAGCATCTGAACTTTTAGGAGCCCTTATAGATCCTTGACATGGATCTGGCTCTCATCATGCAGCCAGTGTTGATACTTCCACTGATTGCACTGATTGACTGTTGTGTCATATTATCCTTGGCCTTTCCGACTCCCCCACTTCGGGGGATATCAACACTAGTAATCATCAGGCAGGGCTCAATTGATTATTTTCAGAATTTTCTCTGGCTATTGACCATAATGGAAAAAAATTGTGCCTCTGAATTATTCAAAATGAAAACATACACAGAAGAAATCAATAAGGAACATCTGATATTAAAGACAAATTAAAGCAGGCAGTATAATGTGTCTTGGGGCACCTGCTACAGACAAAGAAGAAAGCATTTTAGAGGTAAAGAAGACTCTTTTCCTCTTTTCCTTTCATTCTTTTACCAGTGATATATTTTAACTGTCAAAATTAACATCTTTATGAATTAGGACATTAAGGGTTTCTTTTCAACTTGTCCTTTTTAAATGCTAGAATTTGACTTCAGACTTTAGCACAATAATTCCTTCTTTGTATCCCCACGGTCTTTTTAACTTAAATGTAACATGCCATGCTGGAGGGATGACATTCTAGAAAAATGTTCAGGTCAGAAAAATCACATTAACAAATATCTAGAGTTAAGCACCAAGCCTCTGCAGATTATGAAAGTGCTGAAGATTCAACTAGTGAAGAAAAATGTGCCTTTTTGTGAAATACCTGACATGTTAGCATTAGGAAAATGTCCCCTATATGAATCAGAGATAGGATTTTAAAAAATCTCCTAAAGAGGAATGGCTTCATTTTTGGGTGACGGTATTGCTGGAGAATCCTGTAACTTTTTTTTTCTGAGCTTTTTATTCAAGACAAACTATATGTGGGACAATGACGTAGTGGATGCCATGTAGCATCTCTGGTTTTCCATTCATAAGAGTCGGGATTTGGAATCATTAGAATATTCTCTGAGTGTAATTCTGCTGTGAATGTGGTAAATTTCTCAGCAAGGGCTGCAGAAAAAATGTTCCATGTCTGTGGTTTGAAGCAATCAAGAGAAAACAACACAGCACTTCTGTGACAATGGGCAGCATTAATACCCTGAACATTTCTAGAACTCATCTGGAAATCATTACTAGGGTTTGATTCCTTGCTTCGTGGGATGATAATTTCGTTTTAGTATTATCTCACTGTATTCTTTATAGCAAATTTCTATTTATTTTGAATTGAAATATGAAAAAAATATACAAAGGAAATGTCAGTAATGTAATCATGTCTTCTAAGGAAATTTAATCCTTTCCTAAAAGTCTGAAAGAGGGACAATTGAAGATATAATAATTAAAGCTCACAGGAAAGACAGGTATACCAAGGATGATGCAACAACCCCCAGGAATAACAGCATTGATGGCTGAGCAGTCTTTTAAAAAACTCACACAACTGGAATTTGTTTCCACTCATCATTGAAATTCATACAGGCAGTTGAATCCTATGAAACTAAATGGGTTTTCATTGAGGCTTTTGGGGGATGGAGTAAAGAAAGTAAGGACACAAAGCTACTGTGTCAAAGGAGAAACCTGAATGATTTCTGCTATTAGTTTGTCTTTTACTGGAAAACGTGAATAGGCTTAAGCTGTTAATACCAGTACATTTTTACTGCAAGAGGTAGGATTTCCAAAAATATAAATTATTGAGAGATGCAGATAAAATATTTAAAACTACTTAATGTGTTAGGTGCCCAAGTTCTCTTGATCTCAATGGAAAATAGGTACATAAGCTGCTTAGCAGTTTAGAAAAAATTATTCTGGCATCCCATCCTCCCATGTAAACACCTAAATACGGCTTAAATTCTGGATAAAGATGCACAATGTGCTGTGCAGGGACCATAAAATATGTCTGGTATTCTTATCTAATTTTACACACCAGTCAGAAATTTAGGAATGTTTTTAAAGCAAAAGTCTTTCGTGCTTTCAGAAATATTATAAGATATGCAGGAAAATCCATAGGATTACCAGATATTATACAGGACCCCCCTCCCCTATAAAACTTATTCCTCCTGGAGCTACCAGTTGAGAGTAGAAGGAAGAATCTGTGTTGCTTCAAATAGGAGCAGATGTGTATATTCAGCATGGGAGTCTTAATTTAAATTGTATGTCTCTGCCCACATTTTCCAGATCAGAGAGTATTTCTGAGGTCCTAAATGCGGTGGTGACCATATGGTTTCCTCCTTGTTGAGGCTTGGCAAGGAACCCTGTGACCACTGGTTGAACAGGAGCCATGGAGAGTTACCACAGGTAAAGCTGAGCATGGCCCAGAGCACTTGAATAAATCTCTTTGCTGGCATGTCTCAAAACTGTCAGCTGAGATTGATAAAAAGTGAGAAATGTGAGATTAAACATGGCTTGGGAAGATGGTCTGCGTTTCATACTTACATTGCAAAGGCTGAGTTTTGCACTAACCCAGTGCTCACTGAAACCACAAACTGTAATAGTGGCTGATGTTGAACCATGGCTAAAAAAAGAGTTCAGAAGAGTTCTGCTTGTTCAGAAAATGGAATTGTACATTGATAATGGATGGTTGCCAGTTCAATCTTCATGTTGCTTGAAGCTACCTTTTTTGCTTATTGCTTTGTCAAAATGTAATCATGTATCATGGCATGGCATCCCTGTGACAAACCCCTTAAAATCTGTGCTACTATAGTTAACATACACACCAAAAAAATTGTCAGTTTTCAGCAATGCCCAACAATTTGGATGCTGTTTTTCAATTTGGATTAAACTTTTTTCTTCCTAAATGTAGGAAAAATATATGACATCACTCTGGCTTCATTCAGTGACGGGGAATTACTAAAGATTTGTTGCTATAAATGAGAATTCTGACTGTAGAACCAAGTAAAATATGGTCAGCTTTATAGAGTCTGTGAAACTAGTGATAACACCTTAATACAGTTTAAAAAAATACATTTTTTTCTGTGTTTAGTTCTGCTGGCGATCTTATTTTGCTTAAGTAGATCCAGATGAAGGATGAAGTGGTTCCATGCACCAAGGACGAATCTTTGTAAAGAGATGACACTCTGGATATTGTCCCTATGACTACTGAGGCGCTATTATCCTTTGGAACACCAGACTTAAGATTTAGATTATTGGACTGGCAGGAAGGCTTCTTGCATCATAAATCCAGTGCATGTACATGTGTAAAATATATCTGCATTCTCTGTATCAAAAGGGTTTTTTCTCACTACATCTTCTCAGGAGGTGTGTTCCTCTGTGAAACAGTAAGACATGATTACAGCAAGACTTACAAGGAGTTACAAACATTGGGAAAAGGAAATAGATGTGAAAGAGTGTAGAAGAGCAATAGTGTAGGTAAGTGGTCCTGAGTAAAAGGGCTAAGGGACTGGTTGCTTGGCTACTTGCAATTCCAGTTTGTCAAGGAACAGAGGAGTTGAAGAGATGCTCTTTAATTTGAAGTGGAAGGATGTGAAAACAAAGTAAGAACAGGTAAAAAGAGAAGGAAGATATGGAGGAAGTGATTTTGGTAGTTTAAAAAACTTTCTATGCTCTCGAATAACTGAGTGTCATCTCACTTTGATTCAGGCATCTCTGTCAGAGTGACCACTTAGACCTTGTTGAAACAAACCCCAAGGCCAGTTTAGATCTAGTTAGCTTTATTTGGCAGTATGGATAAGGCTAAATGCAGGTTTGGTTCCCTCTGTCCTACAACACAAGTGCAACTGACTTTGAATCTGCAGGCACCTCAAGTCCTATCCAAAGTATGCAACAGATAGTTCCGTGTCACGCTATGAAAAAATTAAATTGATTACGGAGTTAAAGCCCATAGAAAAGGTCTGAAATTCTCATATCCTGTTTCCCAAATTACGATTACCTTCTACACTATAAAAGAGTCAACATTTCTCCTGTTTTCTTCAGGGTAAAAATTCTGAGAACCTATATTTAGAGCTGGTTTCAGGATTATGAATGCCAAATAGATGTGTTTGAACATGTCTGAACATGTGTACTTAAGATAAAAGATAAGGTTACCTCCTGCTCCATGGCATTTCTCATCTAGTGACCTGACTTGTGGCCTGTTGTACATATGCAGGCTTTTAGGCACATCCTTCTTCCTGTGGATTGCATAAGCAGCAAGATTGCTAGAAGTTATAGCTGCAGTGCTAATCTTATACTTTGTTTGGGATTTCACCTTCCCTAAAGTTTGCTATTAAACTTTTGGAATAGTGTATGGCTCATAAATGTTAGACTGCAAAAATAGGTTAGATGACAGACTTATTTTCTGTTGTCATTGCATGTATAAATTACAAGAAACAAATTATAAACTCTGTGGAGAGGTGTCAGATGATGAACAACATTCACCCTGTACACTTCTGAAAGCTGAGTGTGGAAGCTCATGGAAGTGCATCCTTGCTTTTCTCCTGAGCAGTCCTTCCTCACAACTGTCAGAGCCAAAGTAGGAGGATGTTTTTTCTGAATTAAAGCAGACATTGTAAACGTTCCTTATAGACCTGCAGAACTTCAAAATCATGAAGTGTCAAAAAAAAAAAAAAAAAGATGTAAAAGAAACTTGTATACCTCTGGGACGTTGTTGTTGTAAGAAGTACAGTTGTAATCTTTTCAGTCTAAGTTCTTA
Source organism: Melospiza melodia melodia (assembly GCF_035770615.1). NCBI lineage: Eukaryota > Metazoa > Chordata > Aves > Passeriformes > Passerellidae > Melospiza > Melospiza melodia. The sequence continues at coordinate 103,700,920 of NC_086195.1, read as the reverse complement.
CGCTGGCACTCTCCACCACCTTCCCTTTCACAGAAGTATCTACACAGGCCTTTGATACCAGTTAATAGATTTGTCTTGTTGTGTTTTACCAAATTAAAATCTCATTCTAATAATTTCTGTAAAGTCTATTGCTAGTGAATTCTCAAGAAGTCATTCAAAGAAGTGTTTTATGGAGCAGGAGGGATGGAACTTTTTTAAAGAAATGTATTCAAAATTATTTCAGAGCTGACTGTTTGAAATGCTTTGGAAAGATGTTGGACTATTGGTACACAGAGATTTTCCTGTTAAATGGGAAGTGATATTGGATGGCTTTAACTTTAATGGTACTACAGACAACATCTATTTATACAGCAGGAGTAATGGCCTACATCAAGGACAAAAACTGCATTTTTCATTCCTATAATTAAGGTGCATAAAGAGCAAAAGTGAAATCAAGATCTGCATGGTATTTCCACAAAGCCTTTCTCTACAGTGGAGAGCTGTTTACCAATTCGGCCACCAAGTTAATTATAGGGCTGGAACAAATTTGGTTTTTTCAGCCTGGAAAAGGTTTCAGGGAGACCTAATTGTGGCCTTCCAGTACCTGAAGGGAACCAGCAGGAAAGATGGAGAGGGACTTTTTTGTAGGAGTATGTAGTGGCAGGACAAGAGGAAATTGATTCAAACTAAAAGTGGGTAAGTTAAATTGTATATTTGAAAGAAATTCTTTATTGTGAGGGTGGTGAGGCACAGGAATGGGTTGCTCAAAGAACCTGTAGGTGTCTTGTCCCTAGAAATGTTCAAGGTCAGGTTGGATGGGGCTCTGGGCAACTTGATCTAGTGGGAGGTGTCCCTGCACATGGTGGTAGAGTTGGAACTAGATGATCTTTCAGGTTCTTCCAATCCCGGCCTTTCTGTGACTCTGTGATCACTCTGGTATCCTGCTCCTAGGAAGGAGGTTGTGAGATCTACAAAGCTTTATGTTTTCATAAGAAAAACAAAGTAGTACAATAACAGGTGCCATTAGAATAAATCACATTGAAGATATTTTCATCCATGACTTACAACAGGGTTTTAGGGCAGTTAGAAGCTATTTAATACCATTTTATCAGGTGATAAAATGCTGGTACTTGCAGAAAACTTAAGAAAGCAATTTGTTAATTAAATATGAACATCACTATCTTCAGAAAAGAAACAATATTTTGGTAATATTTTGTTTTTATTTGCTATTTGCCAGCTCAGGAAAATCCTATTTAGCAATCTATAATTGTTAAACAGTTGTTGCCAAACACAAGAATTCAGGAAAAAATGAGCTAAACTGAATAAAACAATGATACTTCTTTTTTAACAGACAGAGTAAACAGCCCAGAAGTGAAGGAAACCTCCTTCCCCCAAGAATTCCCAGTTATATTGGTAAAATTTGAAAAGCCGATGAGAAGTAAAATTGATCTTGGAAAGAACCAAAAGATGACATCATCAATTTAGTGATTCCAATTCACAGTCTAATGTGGAAATGGTAAGAAGAAAGCACAAAACCAGAAGTGGTTGCAATAAAGATAAGTGGTGAGAAATTTCCTGAATTTGAAATGGTTTAATTTCATATGGCATTAACTTTGATTAAGACTTTTTTAGTCAAACCAGAGAAAATGAAGGCATATTGCTGCATCTTATTATTTTCCATTCCAGCGTTCACATACCACTGTATACTGAAATTCATCACTGCTAGGTTCCACAGTTCCTTTAAAAAAGTTCAGCCAGACAATGTATCTACTAATTCAAAACCCATCAGTTCACTAAAATAAATAGTTTTAAATGAACACTATGCTTACGTGGCTTTTCACGACATCCTTCAAAGCCACATATAAAAGTTTATATTATGAACTAGATACTCTCTGTCCTGTGATTAAAGGGCACATGATGACCTCATGAACCACCCTTTAGACTTCCAGTGCTTCTGGCTTTAATATTCTGTGCTAGATTCACAGGGCTCTTCTACAGATGCTAAGCGTTCAATCCTGAAGGCTCCACTTCATCATCAGGTAATTAGTATTTTCATTAACTTGCTTATTGTCAAGGAAAATGAGCCTTGATCATCTAATTTTTCCTCAATGAGTTGAATATTGTAATATATCTATAATTAATGTGTTTTATGCCACAAACGTGTAATGGAGTGGAAATCTGAGCCCGCTCCCAGCAGTCACTGTCAGTAAATGTTTGATGAATAAACAGAGACTTTCTAATGGGAAATGGTGGCGACTTTTATAAGCAGACACAATAAAGACTTTATTAACATACTTAAGAAGCATTCTGGGAAATAGAATTGAATGCATTATTACTGTAGACTCCTTTTGTGAAAAGTAAATTTTACTGTCCCCATAACAAATGTTTGCTTGTTTGATGTAACTTGTAGTGTCATTCTTTTATGGAGCATCTTTCAGTGTAAATCTGTGATACATTTTAAAGCTACGTATTCCCTATGGGTCTATGATCTTAAAAAAAAAAATCCCTCTGAAATTTGTAAAAACTAATCACTTACATACCTGTCTGTGATGGAAAAAGAAAGGAAAAAAAACAACACTGAAAAGATATATGAAAACTCAAATTAAAGTAAAAATCTTTTTAAAATGAAAATTAATTTTCAGATGTTCAGAGAATGAAGGGAAGCTGGGGTGGGATGGAAGACCATTTGCATTGTCACATCTGCTATAAATAAGACTTAATACATCTTTAAAATGTATTAATTAACAGCTCCAGACATAATACCAAGTGCTATAATAAAGGCACAGGAGTGTCTCTGATCTAGTCAGGAACACATTCAGCTTCTTGACTGGCTCCAGAATGGAAACTAAAACTGTACTGGCTCAGTTTTCAGAGGTGTGGTGTACACAGCCTGTGCTGCAGCCAGTGGTGACTACAGACTGCAAAAACACGGCCTTCAGGAAAAAGGAAAGCCTTTCCCCTTTTAAGTTGTGTTTTTTTTGTTTTTCGTTTGGTGGCTTTTTTTTTGGTTGCTTTATTTTTTGTTTTGTTTTGGTTTTTGGTTTTTTTTTTTTTACAGCTGGCATGATGTTTGTCTTCCCAGAGAATACTGTATCTGGGGATCAACAACTTACCTACGCAGGAAAGATACTTGAATTGTATCTACTGCTTTTACTCAGCTAAGTGCAAATCCTGTGTCCTGATTTGCATGGAATTCAGAAGCTTTCTGTGGCATTGATGCAACGTGATGGAGAGGGCATCAATAAAAAGAGTGGAAGAGAAAACAAGAGAGGATGTAGAGTAGGAAGCAAAGAGAATCTTCTCCAAAAAGAAAATTAGAGAGGACAATTGTGAGAGTAAGCAGAATGGCCTGTGGTTATTATCTCTCTCTACATCCCTGTCATGGGAGCTTCAAATCCTCCCCACTTTGAGCCAACAGCATCAACCAGCAAAGTTTTCAGGGAGTGGCTCTGACACTGAGAGCCCTCGCCTGCAGGACTGGTGAGGCACAAGGACAGGCAAGGTTTCCATGCTGCCTGTGCTGCCATCAGCAATCCAGGGAGGCTGGCAGGGTCCAACTCCAGAGCATGCTCTGGAACAGGAACTACAGATACAGCCATGGGCAGCTGGCTCTGTTTCACACACCTGAATGGCAACTTGTCCCCTGTATCTCGTGGAGGGCACTCAGCACGTGGAGGGTGTGGTGCATCTGTCCTGCACTAGATATCCACCATAAGTTTTCTGAATCAAGATGTAATGAGTTATTTGCACTTCTTTATTAGATATTTAAGGCAGAAATTTTAATTTTATGTTCTATTAAGAAATCTAAAATATTATAGCAAAATTACACATCATTTAGAGAAAAGATGTGATGGGCCACATGTCATTATTAAAGAACTTTATTTCCACAAGTAAAGTCAGTGCTTTAGCTTTTCATTCCTGTTTGGTGGATTGAACATCAGAATTGCCTTTGAAGCAATTTCTTTTAATTTTCAATTTGCTGTATAAACCCAGAAAAATCAAGTGTTGATATAAGTATATCCCAAAATGGATTTATATTATAGATGTATAATTCAGAAAAGAACTGCCTGCTTGTGTGTTGTAACAGACCAAATGTAGATGATTATTACATTTACATTTAAAGTAGCTGCCAAACTCCCAGAGTGATCAATGAAGAGACAATGTCACTTACACATTATGATTTATCTCATCCTAATGTAGATCTCAGGGACAAGGCTGATGAACCTCAGTCTGAAAGTATGTACTTCTTGTCACCTCTCTGCTAAGCAATGTGACTCACTCAGATATTGAAGCTTACTTAATACATGCTTGGAATTAGATAATTCTCCCTTTAAAAACAAACTAGTCAGAACATTAAGAATCTGACCATAGAGAGTATTTTAGAATGTCAGAGGATGAAGATGTGAGACTGAATTTGATTTGTTGTTGCTGTTATTATTTTTGTTATTTTTGGTGAGATATGGTCTCAATGTACTACAGCACAAGAATTTCATTAGAAGTTCTTTGGAGGGGCAAGACTGAGAAGAATTTATGCAGGGAGTTTTAAACATGGCCTGCATTTTTTTTCCAGTGGTCAGGTTCTTCATCTCTCCTGCAAAAAGGAATTTAGTCAAATCAAGTCGTAGAACATAATGTTAAGAAAATTAAGTAATGTGGTTGAAAGCTGTGTTCATTCTACCTGAATTTAGGCACCTAGACAGGTGCCCAAAATGAGGTGTAGAGTCTCCATACCTTCACATGGGAAAAGAACAACATTTTCATATTCAGTCATCTTATGTGGTGTATTTGCCTCAGCTCTTACTAATGACACTGGAAATGAAAATATCCTGAGTTGTGTTTGATAACCATAACATCTCACAAGTACAATTTGATATTAAGGTCACAAAATAAATCTTACTTTATCTGAAGACTTCAGGTAGATTTTATTTTTTTGCGGTGGCAGTGAGGGTGATTAGGTCATTATCAACATAGAAACCTTCAATGTATATTTTCTATATCCACTGGCTATTGTAATTACTTAGATGAATAAGATGCTTTACAACTGATGGTAAAACCCAATGCCAAGATCATAAAATCAAATCTCTCATAAATCAATATAAAAGATATAATTTAGTGTCCTCTGGTATCATCAACAAGCCCAACTGATTTCTGATTTAAATAGTGGTCTGACTTCCAGCATGCTGGAGAAATGAGAGCATTGGTCTCCTAATGTGTGAAAACCAGTTAAGCAAGATTTTGTGACATTCTTGTCCTCAAGCCACTGTCTTGGGTGGAATCTGGATTGCTTTGAAAATGTAGGGAGTTCTGGCAGGATTTTCCAGTGCAGCCAGGATTGTTTCCTCCATTTTGGTATGTGGCTGCATACTGAAAGGACAAGAAATGTCTTAGAATATTCCCCGTGCTTCCCTTAACTAAGAGATTGCCATTTTGTATCTGAAATGTTAGAAGGCAAGGAAGTATTTTGGCAGGGCAGAGTTTGCTATTACCACAACACACAAAGTTCAGATACATTCTTTTTTTTCCCCACAAGAACTACCCAAATTGAAGACAACGCACCATTGAACATCAGCAGCACAAAGTGGGAGCACAGTGCTCTTCTCCATTATGCTGCTATTGATCTCAATATCTACACCTTTTTTTTTTAGTTTATACTATCATTACAAAACTAATATTTGATCCAGTCTTCTAATAAGAGATACACATATTTCTACAGACTTCATTGATCTTACATATATTTCTGGAACTACCAGATATTTGGTAAGATTTATCTTTGGATAAGTTATTTGAATCTTTACAAAAAAAGATTATTGAAAGTGCAAGTTAATGCCTTTTATGAAAAATATTAATTATAAATAGATGAAACAAACATGGCAATGAAAAACCAAAGTAATATGCTGTTTTCTATCTCACTACAAAAGGATAAAGAAGAAAAAGAGTTTGGCAAAAGAATGCATATAAAGGCCAGATATTCATGTCCTGAGGCCATCAGACACCTCCCTAATGGACTACAGAATGTGTAAAATAATTAATCATGTGGAGAAGGTATTGCCAGGTTTAGAGATGGGGTCTTGAGCTTTTAATGGAAATGCTCTGTGACTGAGCTGAGAAAAAAACTTCTGTATTTTGAAAGGAGGGCATCTGTCATACTTAATTCATAATGGTTTAGTAGCATAATAAAATATGAGACATGGTTCAGCACTCCTATTTCGTGGGGTATTAAAACTATATATAATACAGGAATGGTACAAATATGCAGTGAACTGCTCTTCGTGGTAGTGTTCACAAATATGAGTAGGAGGAATGCTTAAAAGGTTAAACTCAAACTCTCTGGGGTCAGATTTGTTCCCTCACTAGCAATACATCTACCTCCCTGACTAATCTTTCTGTATATACTTTAGAAAGCACCCATTACCTTTCCCACCTGCCTGTTTCAAAGATTGCTGAGACAAAACAAAAATGGGTAGTTTTATTTATTTCTTTGTGAGAGGACAAGGATGTGCCTACACAAGGATCTACCTTAAAGAAATAATCAAATAAATATCAGACAGTGCTAATATTAACATGCACGTTTTATAGACAAAGAATATCATCACAGCTGAAGAACTTCAAAGGGAAACACAGTGAATGTTACTTATGCACATGCAATCTGTCTGTCCCTCTGGTGGAGACACCTTATGGCATAGTCTTCAGTAGTATGACCTATAACCTCATTTTTCCCCATTTATTATATGGGATAAACAGTGTGAATTATCTCACCATTTCCTTTACATTCCTTTACATTTTCCCCATAGGTCAAGAGGTGACTCTAACTCCTTACTTCTTCCATGCTACTTCAATCACACTTCCAACAATTTGGGAGTCCATCCATCATCTATTTTTTATTCAGAGCATGACCATTGTGCTCTATGAAGGAGTGCTACTCTGTCCTCCTAAATATTGAACTGGGAAGCTTCAAATGGACCTGAATGTTCAGAGAATGAAAGTGTAAACCACTGAAAATTTGATATTCTTGGCCAACAAAAAATGATAAGTAGCCAACAGGGTTCAAAAACCCAAGATATACTAAACTGTGCAGGAGATTTGTTAGAGGGACTGTAGGAAACTTTTAAAGGCTCTCATCTGAGTTACTTGGTGCAGGTCACATATACACAGTAAAGGAAAATGAGTTCAAACTGAAATAGTGACACAGAGAGAATGAGTTAGCTACACATGCCTCAGTTGTCTTTGCACTTTCTGAGTATGTTTGGAATCAGTAATATAAGGGTTGAAGTGTGTCCCAAGAGGAATTTTTTTTGGGTTTCCAATAATCAAATAAATATTTCAATAATCAATAAATATTTGATGTTTTCAGTACAACTAATCCAAACTATTGGATTCAATATATCAAATTATGCTAAAAAAATATAAAGTATATCTGCATTCATATTTTTGAGGAGTTTTATTGAAGAATTAGTGGTTTAATTCCAGTCATAAAAATTAAATTTTACTTTAGGCAGCTAAAGAGAAAAATAATTAACTGGGAAAACATAAGTATATCAACATATGTCTATTAATCATATAAACATAGAAAGACTTGGATTTGATGGGACATTAAAGGTCATCCAGTTCCCCTCTTCATTGCCACCAGTTAGACCAAGTAGCTCACAACCAACCTGGCCTTGGGTGGGACATCCACAGCTTCTTTGGGCAACGTGGTCCTGTGCCTCACTCTTGAGTTTCCTCACCAGGAGAGGAAAAATGTTCCCATGTAACAAAATTTAGGATGGCATAGAGAGTCAACTTGCACCAATTGGACCAAAAGGATAATGAGAATAGTTGACAATGGGACACAAAATTATTGTTAACTTTGCTTTGCAGCCATTTTTCTATCAGCAAACACCTCAGACTCAGAGGCTGTACGTTTCTCAGTCCTGCTGACTTCGAATGACCTCTGTGTGAAAGAAGGGATGGACTGGCTGCCACAAAGGAGGCATCTGAAAGATCCTATGAGGCTCACACTGGGAGGAAAAAGGAGATGAAAAATATAAAGGGTCTGTATCTGACAGGGATTGAACACTGATAGAAAGTCAGAAGGGCTGGACTTCTGCCCACGCTGGTTAATGGGAGTTTTGACATTCATTTCAGGTGCTGTAGTGTCAGGCTCCTGTGAATTAGCAAGGGCTGGAGCAGAGGAGAGAAGCAAATAGGCTGCCCAGAGCAGTAAAACTGTTTGTGCCTAAGGGTATGGCTGAGCTGTGATTTGGTGTGTGCATATATATTCACACTCCCTTTCATCCTGGCTGAGTGGATACTGCTTAGGGTGACTGAGGCTGTGACAGCAAGCACTCCAACGCGGGCAGCACAAGCCAGCAGATCACCCGGGCACTTTCTCAAGCAGATGCCATTCCCTGAAGCATGTGCTGCTGCAGCTTTACTCAAACCTAGTTGAATCTCCTCCAACCATCCATCCCTCAAGCACTGCAGGCATGATGTAAGAATTTGGAGGGGTTCTAGATGCAGGTTGTTTCAACATCACTACCATATGGCTGCAGAGAAGGCAGCTGGTTTTAGAGCATGAGGCCTGTGCCACCATGTTCAGTTTGCAACACATTGGTGATGCAACTAAACAGTGTTGCAACAAAACACCCAGGTACTTGCAACTGGGTTTGCTTGAGTTCTTAACAAAATAAATATATAAAGGAGAAGCTAAAAGGACACGGGAACACTGACAGACTCTTTAGTGAATGAGTTAAGCTGGTATGAGGGGGAAGGAGGCTGGGTGTCTGAACGCCACAGCTGTGGGCCAGTGATAGACAGGCTGAGGCAGTGGAGCCGAGAAAAATGGTCATATGATGGTAGGTGAAGTGTCAGGGGGGTACAATTTATTGAAAAGCAGATCACAAAAGGGAAAATCCTTCTTGCATATTATTAGGGCTATTGATTGATTTATATAGTGCATTTCTTAAGCAAAGCTCTTTACAGAATTACAAACTATTAAAGCTGAGTGAATAACTCACAATGAATAATTTATCCCATGAATTTAACCTTTCTTTCTGCTCATGAAATAGCCACAAAGAGATCACTATTTCCTTAATTATTCAGTGAATTTTCTAATGAACTTTTAAACACTATGAACTCATCACAAAGAATGTACTCGTAATACAGATAACCAGGGTTGTCTTTTGGTGCTGATTGTTTAGAGACATTAAACTTGTGGCTAGAAAAATCATGTGCAGTTTCCTGTGAAAACCTGGTGGCTTGCAGTTCGTGCCTACAACACAGCTCAGTGCTTTGCAGCAGCAGCTGAATGCTCCATGAGCAGGCACTGTTTTAGGACAGAAAGCAGGTGGGCTGTGGAAATAGGGAACTGAAACCCTGCTCCCCATCCCTAAGTAGAGAGAGTCTCAACATGGCACAAGACACCCTGCAGTGGGTTGTGTGTGCTGACAGGTTGTGTGTACAGAGCTCCAGGACCTTGAGGAGAGGTGGGAGCCCTCTGGAATGCCTCCACAGAGGTGTGCAGCTCAGGAGCACCTGGAGATGCTCCCTGTACACACCAAGCCAGCTGTTTGTGCACCTGAGAGCTGGGTGTTTTCTTAATTGAACCCTGAATTCATTGTGATTCAACACAATATTTTTTCCCTGACAGAACAAGTATGTAAAACTCTGAATTTCAAAGCTGTGCTACCCTCAAACTCCTCTTCCATGAATATTAAGGTAAGTAGCATGCAAGTCTATTCTTTGATATATTTTTGCCAGGATGCATTAAATCCATAAATATTGGCAGAAGGTAAACACAAAAGAGAGGACTGCAAACTGTGATAAAACAGGTGGAGTAGTTGTGCACTGAGCAGTTGACCCCCAAAACAAATCCCTTGGAATTTTTCTGTTTCATTATATTAAACATCATTCATTCCTGAGGATAAAGGAAATTTATCAGCAAAAGAAATAGCAGAAGCACTATCAAATAGTAAGGAAAGAGGAATATTCTTCTGAAAAGAAGTGGGAACCGAAGTTTGATTCGGAAATATGAGGAGGATGGACTAAGATTTTTCTAACCTATCTCTAGTACAGGCATCACTCTTTCAAGCTAGGGGCAGATTCTAAAGTTATGTGTAAATGCTCTACATCCCACACTTCAGCTCATTTCCTTTCAGGTTATGCCACAGGACTTTTTAAAGCTGTTTCACAATTAAAGTTTCATGCGGCACAGATGGAGAAAAATGAACTTCCAGCATAGCTCTGTGTTCTGGCAATGGACAATCCTTTTTTAATTACAGAACAAACTTTGAGATATTTTCTCTACTGCTGTATTCTAAGGCAGTAGCAAACAGGGCTGAGGAGAAAAGCATTTTGCAGCTGCTTCTGAGTATCTTAGTACTTCACAGTGTTAATAACCTGAATGGGGAAGCAGATTAATAATTCACCTGTAAAAACACACCGCAGTCTTTTTAAATAAATGAACTTAAACAAAAATATTTACAAATATCTATAGTTTTAATTTTTTTAAAGGACATCTTGATTTGGTGTAAGAAAATACAAAATACTGCTTTCGGATCTGTCCAGAGCTTCCAGATGGAGGGCAGACTGTCTGAGCCTCTATTTGTCTCTATTGACTCTTTTTAGATTTGGGAGTATAATTTTACTGAAAGATGTCAATAATTACGCTGAGTCCTGGTTTCTGTCAGCCTGGTTTCTTTTGCCACACTCATGGGAGCTCTTTTGGAGTGATTTCCAAGTGGTTAGGTCCATATCTCAGAGCAGCCATGGGGTATTCTTCCAGAGGGAAGAAACCCAGAGTACCTCTTGTATTGTACATCCCAGGACCAATACAAGCCCCTTTCCCATGGTGAATATGAAGTGAATTTCAGGTTTTCAGCAAGAATTGTTTTGATCTCTAAATCTATTCCTATTTGTCCACACTAATCTATAAAGTAGATGTAGGTTCAGTTACCTAACCTAATTACAGTTTGAAGCAGTCTGGATGTCCAAATTCAAAATATGCAGACAGAGATAAAACACTGTTCTGACTTTGTGATGAAGTTTAAACCTCTTCTATCTGATTGTTATTAACTTGTAGGAAAGTAACTATTTGATGCAATTTTTCTAAATCACTAATTGCTAATTATGTTAATGTGTCATTCTCATCCTATCAAGCTAAACAATCTCTCTACCTCCATAATATTTAAATAGAGTTAGACCATTCTGGATAGATGATCACTGTGCACTTCAGAAGTTTAACAAATATTATGAGCATAAATGTGCATCTCAAATGTATATTTATATTGTTGTGCATAGAGTAATGTGTCTTCTGGGTCCTATTGTAAACAAGCTGTCAAGCTTAACTGGGTTAGCCTGTAAAAATATCTTTCCATAAATAAATTGTAAAAACCCCAACCCAACCTAACAGTCAAGAAGTCTCTTCTAATGGGCTTGATCAGAAAATAAGGAAAAAAATATAATAACATCATGATGCAATCCTAAGACTTCTCAAAACATCAGTATTTGTAACTTTGGGATATAGTCAGCTTTTGGCTATAATTTTGTTCTCTGCTTGCTGATGTGGAAAATTCCATATTCAATTATGTCCAGTCACTCCCAGTTTGTTATTCATCTGTTCTAGTTCACTCATGTCCTGCCAACTTAGATATGACTAAAATTATCCTCAGAGAGATCAGGAGTGCATTTGCCTGCAACACGTTCGGTGCTGCAGCAGCAGAACAGGATGATGACAGCACCAGACAGAAGTGGCTTTTACAGACAGCCCAGTACCTGAGGAGGATTAGAAGTAATACACAACAGCCAGAGATTATTCGTGGTGAAATTATAACAGTGTTAACAGAGATCAAATATAGTTTATTTTGGCTCCTTTTCTAAGCATGAAATCTTTGTTGCTGTGGCTGTTTGTCTCTTCTCTGTCACCCTCTTTGATCTACTTTGTTTTCTCATACAAATACTGTATGTAATTATGACATTTATGCCAACCTTTGAAATAAAATCACTCCTGTTTTGAGGAGGGTTACATAGTAGTACTACCAGACTTCTCAGAAAACCAGAGTAAAATGCTCTGACATTCTAACAGATGAAAAAATAATTGATTTTATAAAACTTATTCTAGAACTTGCTAATTAAGCTAATGAACTGCTTCCATTAAGAACTCTAGTTTAGCTATTCGTTCTTTTCATGAATGAAATTATCTGGGTTTTATTAATTAAGATGAACTTTTTTTCCTTAAAACACAAAATATTTTGTTTTCTGGAAGTTGCTGATGAGGAAGCCAGTGTAAAAGGGACAGTTGTCATTTCTTGCTTTTCAAAAGGGACTAAAAATTAAGTAAATCGTGGCAAAAAAATTTTAAAATTCTCTGCAGTAAAGGCAGCCTTCAATTATGATGAGCATTTGAAAATTCATTTATTTGTAAGGACACCATTCTGACTTTGTAGACCCCTCTGAAGGAAAGATGCATGAATTTGGGTCATTGTAGGAAAGAGCTATAGGCACTCAGCTAATTTGGTAACAAACAATGAACTATAAACAAAAAATAATACACGAGAAAGAGACTGAGGTTTTCACACCTATCTGTGTATTCTTGACAAACTTGAATGCTAAAAACTGATGCTGCTACTGCTTTATTTATAAGAAGCAAGTTACTTAATGAAGTAAAATCACACTTCTTCCAAGTTCATACTATTATGTCTTAAAAGTTTTGTACAGAATGATAAGAGGCTTCAGGAAAAACATTCTTTTCCCTCTGGCACTGGCTAGGATTCAAATTGAACCTCCACAAGTTATACTGAAAGGACTTATACTTTGGACTGATGCTATTGACATCTTCTGGAAGATTTCTGCAGAAATCAGCAGAACAATTTTGACCAAAGTGGTGTTGTCATGTATTGCTGTATAGTATTGCATTTTAGAATTAATCCAAAATCATTTTGTGCCACTTTTGTTGTCCAAACTTATCCCTGTCTACCCAAAAATTTGTCAACAATTAATAAATTTTTCCCTATTATTCTCTACTCTATAAGTGAACAGGTGTTTGGAAAATAAAAATCTTTGATATCAGAACTTAGCTAAATGCAGATATCAAGCTCCTATTCCCTTCATTAGTAAAATGCTTTTTTCTGCCACTTCAACATATCAGTTATGCCCTGATGTACTAATGTCATTTGACCTCTTTACTTGGTAGCTGGAAGAGGAATTCATCTGCAGTGCCAAGACTCATGAAACATTGGGATAATGTCTCCACTTTGGTAGCTGGTCTTTAGATGTTTCCAAAACACAAATGGAAAAAACCGCTTTTTCTGCAGACCACTCACCCTGTGGCCCCATCTTGTGCTACCCCCTCCTAGTCATGCAGTTCTTCATCTCTTCCCTTCTTTTAAGTTCTGGCTGAACTTAGAGAGGTTAACTTCCCCTGAGAGTGAAGTCTTAACTCAAAGAAGTGAAGACTTTACTCACTGTCACTTTAATCATGGATTTGTCTCTATCCCGGTGACCTAGCAGAGGCAAGCTGGGAAACTCTGCTTCTCTCTTTCTTTCTAATTTCTAATTGATTTTTGGGTGCATATTTTGAAGGGTAAATCTGCAAGCATATTTTGAGTGCTACCACTTTTGATGCAAGTACCTTTTATTTCTCCATCTCACATACATGTCCCTGCCAACAATATATTGGTGATGTGAGTACAAAAAGAGATCACTACTAGGACAAAAACCTCCCCTGATGGTTTCTCTTTACCTGTTGAAATTTGCAATCTTTACCTGACATGGTCATAACACATTTCATCAGCATTGATGAAATTTCACTATTTCCTTTTGCCATCTCTGCAGCTTCTTTCCTTGTCCTGTGTTTACATCTGATAAAGCACATACTGCTCCACATGGAATCTGCTGCTTTTGTTGCGGAACACTAGGGACCTGACCTTAAAATTAAGCCTGGAAACTGTGGAACAAAACTAAAACTGGTTAGAGAAGGAGGGTTCCAGACTATTACAGAGCAATTCATATTGAATAGCACTGGAGCCATGCTGACATATTAACAATAAAAAGGAATCATCTGTGGAGGCAAAGATGGTAAGTCACAGAGGGCATATATAAGTGCAGCCTCAGAGCTATAAAAGCCAGACTGACATTTATCACTCTGTGAATATTGGAGCTGTCATGTTGGTCCTCAGATGATCGTGTTACTACCTTCAAGACATTTTTTTAGATATGAAGCAAAGATTAGAGAGGGAATGAGAGAGAGAGAGACGTTTGCTAATAAGTAGTGGGTGAAAGCCACGAAAAGGAATTAGCATTTATATTATTTATTGTCCCTTTTTTCATCAGCCATACCCCCCTTCTTACTAATTTTTTTTCTCCCTTGGATTTTTCTAACCTTGCACTAGAAGATCTTTGTACATTAAACCTAGTTCAGCTTCAGAACGGATTAAAATCAGTTTGACTAAATACTATGTTCAATGAACAACAAATTGTACAGCTTCACATGTTATTATTTCTGCTAAAAGCTATTATGTAAATATATTGGCTTATATAAGCTTAAGTAGGATGGCATAGGAAGGCAAAGATAGGGCAGACATACAGATGTATTGAAATGATACTCTGTGAACATCTCCTCTAATAGAAAATTGTGCGTTCTCACTCAGAGGGCAAAAAAGAACCATATGTCTATTTTAGTGGTCATGTCCTGAAATGATGCACTTATTCCTTTTATAATATTTTGAAATAAATACATATGGGACCGGTCAGATGTCAACAGTAGCACTGAAAGGAGTATGAATTAGTCACACTGGCACACAGGGCCCTGGAACAATGAACACTGCTCTGGAAGACCCTTGAATGCAAGCCTATTTGCCTCTTAATCCAAATGAATAATTAATGATAATTATCATGCTGCAGTTATTATCTGTGATAATAATATATCCGTAAGGTGAATAAATTCAATCTGCTACTATGCAGAAATGGCAACTCATAATATTCTTAAGAAATACAGATATAATTATCAGTATTAACGGTCAAGAAAAAAAATTGAGACTTTTATATAAAGAATTATAACAAAAGGTCTAAAGTTTATGAGAATGAATTAGATTGCATTATGTTTATTCTTTAGCTGTCATTTCTGCAGTACCAGTTGGCAATCTGTTAGCTTTTTTTTTTTCCTAAGACCCATTTATTAACAGCTGAAATGTGCATTTTTTCATTCCAATCCATCAATAACTTTCTATCAGTCCACTGATAAAGAGGATCTCAGGCTGAGGATCTCAAAAGCATCCATATGCAAATTGGTCCGTTTGTGTAGTTAACTATGCTGGCAATTTTCCTCAGCTAAGAAACCTTAAAGTATTAAAGGAAAAATTGACAAAACCAAATAAAACATTAAAAGGTCAAATACACATTTGAAGCTTGCACAAACCCAGCCACAACATTTATTTTTGAAAGCACCATAGGTGAGCTGTCAGCTAGGCAGTGTAGTAGGCAATCATATTTAATCTGATCTCCCTCATTGGGCTTGTTGTGACAAAGGAAAATGGAAGGGGGATGGGTGCACAGGAGCAAGAGGTAGCAACTCCCCTCCCCTTCTTTTTGAAATTGTTTTTACATCGTTTTATTTTGGTTATTGAAATTTTCAGTCATCTAATTTAAAGACTTTAATGTCTACTTAAGTTGAACTAAATTAATGATTGAGAAAAAGCTTTGAAATTCAAAGTTCACGCAGACCTTTAACTCACACCAGGAAGGCCTGGTTTTTCCCTCCTTCTTTTCATCCTGTGACTGAGAACTGTTTCACTCAGTGGAATGATAATGAGGTGTCGAATTTCTCACCTCTAGGTCATTGCTTCAAATCTGGCCCAGGCTGGTAGGAACCAATATTCATTACCTTCTACTTATGGTTCAGCAGCCTATGTGAAATGAGTTGTTGGTCTTTTGGTCTAGTTTTCAGCAGGCAAATAATAAGCCCTAATTAGTACTGGAATAAGGCTGAAAGTTGTATTTATAACATAATATTTGGGGATTATTGTGATAATCCCTCAAAACTCTGTCAATTTATGGGACTACTTTCCAGGAGAGGGGATTAATTCTTCCGTGACTGTCGCTATGAGTTACCCATTTTTAGTTTCTTTTCAGAAGAAATGGGCAAAAGAAATTGCTTTTTTTTCACTCCCCTTTTCATCAGAAAACAACAGATTTCCCTCAAAGTGGATCCTGACAGGTGACAAGAATAATAACGTGTAAGAGTCAGTAAAAGAATGCATTATTAATCACCCTGGGTTTCATTTAGGCCGTCAGCTCAGTGGGTGAGCTCTGTAGAAAGAAGAGTGGAGATATTATCATTATTATTTACTTGTCCACGTAGGAGTCATGAACCAGGACATCACTGTATTAAGCAATGTGCAAACACACAGGAGAAAGCTGGTCCCTGCCCTAAAAAGCATACAATTTTACCATAAAGCAGGAAACTGTGTATACTTACAGGTAGATGGACATAGATGGAGGAATACAGCTATGCCTGCCAGCTTAATGCTTATTTTTAACAACAGCATGGTATTTATAGTAATGAAGTGCTAAAATACATTCTCAAGATTTATTTATTTTTTTCACAGAGAAGAGATGAAATCTGGAATGGAAAATTAGTAAAGGAAAAGTTGTATTTGCAGATGTTAAGGCAACCATGAAGGGCAGCTTGGGGGGGAAAGCAGCTCGTTTGAAAATGGAACAAAAGGACAAGTCCTGATACTAGCTGTGCAGCCAATAATCAATAGAAAATTGAAAAAAAGCAAAATATGGGATGGGTGAAGAGTGTTCACAGGTTACTATTACATCTACTGTGTCAAGCAAGAAAAGAGACGAGGAGAAGGAAAGAAAATGTTATGAAACTACTGAGTTGGCAGATGGTCTTTGCTACAGCAATCCTACAGCAACAACAGTTTTTATAAGTGGTGGAGAAAATAGCATTACAGTAAGCTAGATAGAAGGTGATGAAGGACTTGATATGTGTGCAAGTATTGGTGTGTACAAAGAGAACAACTGAGAGAGAGGATGCAGATAAATTCATCTTGAAAAGGCTTTGCTAAAAGTCTTAGAAAACTTAGGCAATGTCTCGATTGGGTCTACAACATATGTGTTATTTATTTATTTTTTATAATGTGCTTCAGCTGAATGAAGATGAAAATGTGATCCTGAAAAGGGTTATTAGGAAGTATTTGTTAGAAAATAATGAAGGACCTTGCTTAGTCTTTTTAACTTGCAAAGAAGCTAAGAGTCCACAAACAAATAGAAGTCCATCAAGCAGAGTTTCTTGTGTTGTGAAAAATGTGCTCTAAGTTAAAAAAGGTATGTGCTTAAACACATGCAATTAATTTTCTTATATGAATAAGGTAAATATAAAGGAAGAAGAGCCGTTTCATTAGTCCCTTCCTGTGTAGGGAAGAAATTTGATTTGGATTTATACAGGATGTGACAAAAGCATGAAGGAAAAGGAAGACTAGTAGAAGACAATATAATGAGAAGGGAGCAGTAATCTTATATAAAGAAAAGGCCAGATAGCTGGGTAAAAGATGGTAGACATGCCAAAAGGAGTGAACAAGAATGGCCAGGAAGGGGGTTTGACAGTGCCTGGCAAGAACAGTCTCCACACAGGGCAGGGGAGAAAGGGCTGTGTTGGAGAGTATGGGTTGAAAAGGGAGGAGAAGAACTACCTCTTCTCATTGTAAACAAGTTATTTGATGAATTTACAATGAAATAGAGCAGGGAGTTACAGCTGCACTTGGAGAGCAACGAAAGGTCAAAGGTGGCATCTTCTAAGAGTAAAGCATCTAAAGCATATTGTACCATGAGGGGAAAGTCAAAATAGGGTGTGAAGGCAAGAAGAAGAGTAATAGAGAGGCTATCTGTGGGAACCAAGGATGAGAAGAGCTGGAACAGAACAGGAGCATGAGGATGGAATTTGGAGGAGAGAGCAAAGGAGAAACATCAATGTCTCTGGCAGAAAAGAGTGCAATCTCTGTAAAAGAAGGAGGAAAATGGAAATATACGCCAAGGTGAGGAATGAAGGTCATGACTTTTGTTGCCTATGATTTCTTGGAAGCAGAGGAAAATTCTAGCAGAAATGAAAGTAATGACAGGGAAATGGGGAGATTTGAGATACAAATTAAACCTGGTGAAAACTCACGTGGAACCATGGGCTGGGGATTCAGTTAAGCTGGAGCAAGGTCTCTAGGAAGGCATCAAAGAGGAAAGGACAAATTTGCAGTGGAGCTTGACAAGACATATTCAATGTGGTTCCAGAAAAAACTGGATACTGTGTATGTTGGTGGTGAGCCAGGAAAAGAAAATGGATTAATGGAACTTGAGCTGAAAAAGAGGAGTCAAAAGCACCAAAGTGGAGAAAAGTAGAACAAAAGCTGTAGGGAAGAAGGCCTGCTCTTGGACCTTCAGTGTCAGTGGAGCCATACACAGCGAGAGCAACCGTCTTGCTTGGTGTTAACTGATGAAAATCAAAGGTGGAGTTTTATTCCTCAGGCTTGAAAATTAATTTGTTAGACCCTGGGGAAAAGACAGATGAAGAAAGCTCACTTGTCCACCTTTCTGGTGGTGCAATCATACCTACTGTGGGACATCTGCTACCCCAGTACCAGACCAAACAAGTCCCTTGTCAACTCAGTTGCCATACAGATGAGAGTGCTAACCCCAGAGTGCAACATAAACTGCACTTGATTATTTTGTTAGAGCCTGTACTGAAAACTAAACTGTAAATATATGCATTTTTATTTCTTTGGATTTTTTTGAAGTCATTAAAATATCTTTTACAGGTGGTTATAAAGCGTAATATATAAAATCAATCAGGATAGCAGTTTTGGAGTTGTACACCACTTTCTGGATATACATTGAAGATTCAGCCTCAGCAAGTATTTACATAGAGTTTTTTTCATATGAATCCTTGCCTCTTATGTCTATCGCAGTTCTAAACTATCTTTCAGGTAAATCCTGAAGGTATGCTATCCCCTTATGGGAGATATTAACATTTTTTAAGTTTAATTATTTCTTTTATTAACAATTGATTGTTTATCTATACTTAAAAGTACATTTGAAGTATGCTTTGCACCTGTTTTTTTGTAATGAGAACTAATCCACAGTCCATGCAAGCAATGATACAACAGACTGTTGGAGTCTTCAAGTAATACCAAGTGAGGAGGAAACAATCATGATTGATGTAGCTATGGATGTAGTAGGCATGTGTCAGTGATTAATTTCAGTGATTAATTTTAGTGTACTAAAACTGAGTGGTGTCAGGAGTCCTATGGAGGATCAGGTTGAGTTTATCTCACTAAGTCTTCTAGGCAACTTTTCCAGTTTTCAGTAGGACAGTATTTATCTTTGTCCACTGCGTCACTGTCATGTTTTATTCAAGGTTGGTATGGTCATGACCAGAAAAGTAATAAAATTTTAATTTTTGCAGAAGTAACTAAGAAATAAATAGTTTCTATAAGATTTTTTTTTGTCTGGTGCCTTTAAGTAAATACAGCATCTTAACAGTCTTATATCCTAGTAGCCTTCCAGTCCTGCTAAGTTTTTTATCTTCTACTGCTGCTATGCTACTTTTTGATTTAGTGACAGACAGTTAAGAAGCAGCAGTGGCATGTTAATGGGTAACTATAAACAAGGGACAAGATCTGTGCCAGAAAGAGATTCCAATCAGAGCCCTCTGAATTCAGGGGTGATCTGCTCAGCCAGGGTGTAATTTGGCCAGTCCAGTCAGCCATCACCTAACCATCCCAGAACTGCGCTGCATTCCTCCTGGGTGACAGGGCACATGTGTAAGAGGAATGTGGGTGCAAGGCTGTGAGAACAGAGGCTGAAAACAGGGAAACAAGAAAGTTTGAGAAAGTAAAGTGGGCAATGGGGAAAAGTGGGAAGGAATAAGGATTAGTTTTAGGAAAGAAGAGGTATAAGAAAATCTGCAGGAAGACAAGTTTAGCAGTTGTATCATCTGTGAAAAAAATTGTTATGTTATTTCTTCCCTCTTACCTTGAAGAACTTTCTGACTACATCTTTTTTCACTCTAGATACCTAGATCCCAGCTTGGCAAAGCACTTTAACCCATGCTTGACTTGGCAAATGAGTTGAATACTATTTTTAATTGATTGAGGGCTTAAATGCATCTCAAGGAATGCTTAGTATTGAACCTATGCACATTTGCTGTGCTGAGTTAGAGGCTAAACAATGTGAAGGGCTCTGCCATGCAGAACTGAGAAAAGTGAGACTTATCCACAGGTGAGTATGAAATGCTAAAACCTCACACAGACACTGCCTTTTAGACCATGCTATGATACAGTCATTTCTTGTTACTGATAGAAATAATCAATAGAATCACTGAATCATAGAAAGGCTTGTATTGGAAGGGATCTTAAAGATCACCTACTTCCAACTACCCCCTACTATGGGCAGGCGTGCCACCCACTAGATCAGGCTGCTCAGTACTCCATTCAACCAGGCCTTGAACATTCCCAGCAATGGAGCACCCAGAACTTCTCTAGGCAACATATTCCAGTGCCTCGCCAGATTCTAATTAAAGAATTTCTTCCTCACATCTAATCTAAAATTCTTCTTGTTTAGTTTAAAACCATTCTCCTTTTTCCTATCACTATCTGCCCATGCAAAAAATTGCTGTACCTAATTTTTACAAATTGCCTCTTAAGTACTGGAAGGCCAAAATGGACTCTCCCCTCATTTTGCAGGAGCAGATTGCAGGAGCAGACAGTGCATGGACTTGCATTTTCTCTTGAAAAACATAGCTACTCCAAAGTGATTTAACAGTAGCTGCAGTTAACTGTTGAGAGAAAATCTTGATATTGCCTCTTTCAAAAGTGCATTCTGTAATATTGTACTTACAGAAACTAGTTTTCCCTTAGTCAAGCATTAGGATTAATTGGTATGATATTCTCACAAAACACAACTGATGGAAATGCCTATTCAAATTGAAACATCAATAATAACCCTGAATCCATTGTTCTGTTCATTCCCAAGAAAGGATGTACAGCATCTTTCCTTGAACACCCACATTTGTCTTCAGCACATGAAATTCCCCTGAGAGAACATGTAATGAACAAGACCTTCCATCTACTTCTGCCTTGACTTCTGCTGCAAAAGGAATAATGGCTTAAAATAAATGTTAAAAATAATATGTACTTTTAAATTTTACACCCGTTTGCACTGGAACATGCCACTTTCTATACTTGCTTCTGAAACCCACAATATCAACATATTTCTCTTGAGAAAAATGGCCTTTTAATTCATTACTTGTATCTCCATGATAAGTGCTGGTGTGATCATACTGGAGAAGGTGTTCTTTATGCATAGGTATCCATGATGCTTATCAGCCTAGCAAAATTTCTCAGCTAGGACCTGAGGAAAACAGCTTGTCTCAGAAGATAAGAGATTGGTTTTGTCTTTAGTCTACATCTATCCTTAGTCTACATCTCCAGAAAAGTAGGATTACTCTGCATCTTCAGTAAGAAGTTTTCAGTAGCTCTGTAGTTAGCATTTTGAGAGCTTTGGAATTTGTTGAGCATTGCATTGTACTTTGGGACTTAGATGACTATTATAGACAAATGATTTCCTGTCCAATACAGAATCACCTGTTCAAAAGTCTAGGCATTTAGAGGAATAAACAGCTACTTTATATATATTTCTAGAATCTGAATCTTTGAAATGAACATTTTTGTTTCATTTAAACAATTTAGAAAGTGTATCCCATGGTGAATTAGATATAACTATCAGGAGAAGTTTGGGCAGAAATGGTTTTAAACATTTTCATTCATTCCAGCCATGGATGCCAATTGTTATGCATTTATGTGATTTTCAATTGTTGCCTCTGACCATGGGTCCTTCAGCAGCCATCATTATCCCATGCCAACTGCCCTCTCCATTTGCTTACTGACAACCAGTATTCTTTCCTAAAATGGTTAGAATTATTTGAACAGATCTCTGGAGTTTAGGACTTGTCTGTGCCCATCAAAACACAAGTGAGAGAAGCAAGAAAACAGGGCACAGAAAAGCATTACTAACCTCAAAATATTGAAATAAATTCAAATTTCTGGTCTCATGAGACTACATTCAAGATTGTGCCTGCTGATCTGTGCTGTAATGTAAAAAAACAGCAGTCTCTATTGTGATAACAGCAGAAACCTTCATTCTGAAATTTGTAAGCATTTTCCAAAGTAACAATAATATCCCCTTGGTTGAATTATGTCTATCTGTAAACAGAAACATCTGACATAACATATTTCAAAATTATTATGCTTCGTGTTTGTGCACAAAGCAGTGTCAATGGTGTAAATTATAATGAACATCTAAAATTAAAGGAGAGACAGATTAATACCTCATATGAAATGCTGTAAAGCTATCTTTAAATTAATACTAGTTTAGGAATTGAGTGGTTTTTTTCCCCTCTAGATACTTGCTCTCAGTGAATCAGACTACAAATCTGCAAATCTTTAGAGAGGAAGGGAAACCACCCATATACTTCTACCACTTCAGTACCTTCCTTACTTATAAAGACTCTTCCATCTTTACAAAACTAATCTCAGGTGTCTAAACGTTGAGTATACATTTTTCATAGCTACAGGTTGCTATCATAAAGCAACCCAAAATACCTCTGAATTGTCAAGACAGAGCATTTTCCCAATAATTTTGTGATTTTCATAATCTGCTATTATTCCTCTGTCTAATTTAACTTCTCTGATGCTTTGGTGAAATCTTAAATTGCACAGATGAGTAAATGCACAAATATTATATTCTGGGTCATTCTCAAGTATGTGCAGTAGTGAATAAAGACATGCTTCCTGCAAGGCTCAGAACAAATGAACATCCATGACCCATTTGCATACTCAACATTTCATTTCTTCCAGCTAAATGCCACTTCCTCAGTCCCAGCAGTTTTACTGCTGAATATCTAGCAGATACGAATCCCTTAGTGGGAAAAATTGTGTACCTTGATAAAGAACATTTGCAAATGAAATACCTTTGTTAAATTATAGCATCAGAATAACATATCTTTTAATACAGAAACTGCCTCAGAATATAGGATTTAAAACTATAGTAATTGTCACAAATCAAAGAGATATCTCAGTGTTATAAAAAGTCTCTTTCAATAAAGAATAAACATAAATCTATCCTCTTATATTCTCAGAGTATGATTCATCTCACTTTATTAGCTCTCATAATGTGGGCATTTATTCTTATGTGGGCTACATTTGCAGTTGGTGGATTGAATGTAGAGTTTGCTAGAGGGTGACCTGATCCTTCCTCAGGTAGGTGTCTAGGGTAAACAGGATGAATTACTAGATGCTGCCTCTCTCTGCTGATTACTGATGGATGTTATAATATTAGCTTACACTAGACATTTTTTGTGATTTAAGGTAGAAGGAAAGAATTCCATGCTACACATATTATGAATTTCAGGCATTTCAATTATTTTACCCAAAATGCTTAATGAAGGGCAAACTTTAAACTTTCACAAAGCAGTTACATGCCCTTGCTGGAGATTGAAACAAAACATGTGTAATTGGTGAAACTAAACATTGTCAACAGTTTTTGTACACCTTCATGAGATGGGTCAGATGGGTCTTTAAAGCATATGGCTTAAGTGTTTCTGATTGGGATGATACATAATCTACTTTAGTACTTGGGTTTATGTACTATGGGATTGATAGAATTGATATCACTGCAGTAACATAAATTATTCCTGTCTGTTACAATGAACTATTATCAGTTCCTAAAAATTCACCAAATTCTGAGAGTGGCCTGAAATCCTCGGGACAAAATTCTGGGATACAATTCATATAAAACTATTTCTAGAAGTAGAAGCTATTATATAAAGAAAACAATCATTAATATACATCTGCTAGAAAATAAATACCTGTGGCCTCCTCCTTCAGAGGCTCCAATGGTGCCACAGCTTTAGAACATGAAATGTTCCCAGCTCTGCCAGGGAAAGGAGCTGAGCAGAGTTTGGGCAATTGCAACCTGCCTAGCCAAGGAGTGCATTGACAGATACTTGTGCTGGTAAGATAACAAAACTGATCAGGAAATTGTGAAAATGAGCTAAAATACTGAGAGGAGATGTCACGGACCTGACAAAGGGGTGGGGTTAAAACTGACAGCTTGCACAGACAGTGGTGCTGGAGCAAGAAGCTCAGGAGAGTATATTTTGTCCAAAGTGGGTTGAACAAAAACACAGTAAAGAAAGACTGAGTAATTAAGATCAGAGAGCTAGAATTACCTATGGAAAGAGAATGGGATTGAAAAGGAGTGTTGGATTACAACTGTGATAGCCACATGATATGACTGTGGCTCACAGAGCAAAAGAGATGAGGGCTGACAATTCAGAAAAAAAGCAGCACAGTATCTGAAGAGAGACAGAAAAGGGACAAGACTAGCTTGCAATGAACACACATTTCCAAAACTCTGAGCCAAATCTTCTTTTCCTTTACCAGTAAACCAACCACAGGAAAAGGTCTGGGTACATTCACAGAGCAGAAATTCACTTTAAAGGTGGTGTACAACTCAGGGAGACTTGTCTTTCCAGCTGATCAAAGAGCAGGTTAAAAGAACCTGAAGACAGACAAATTCAGTTGCAACATCCAATATACATTTTTAATACTGAAAGTTAATATCCATTATAATTTATGAAGGGATATGGTAAATTTTCTATCAGGGAAGAACTTTCAAATAAAAATATCAATATCTCTCAATTTTCAAAAAGAAATGGTAAGAGAATTTCCTGTGGAATATGTTGTCTTATGAAGCAGGTATTCTTCTTTTTTAATCTGTAAATGCCCCCTCCAGACCCCCATTCTAGTCCACCTAGAAAAGAACAAATTTCTGCAATTATTAGTTGGTTACCTAAAGTTTTCAATGGATCCTGATTGATTCTTGGGCTTTTTATAAGGAAGAATTTCCAGAAAAGGTCCACAGCAATTTAATGACATCTCATCCACACAGGGAGTTGAAACATGGCTTCTCATGCCCTAGTCACAAACTCATTATATTAACTGTCCCATCAAATTTTCTTATTACTGCTTCAAAATAATTTAATTTTTGTTAGCAATATAGATGCATATACATTTATGTTCCACAAAACATGGAAAAAGAAATTGTTCAGGATGGGTAGATATTACCTGTTTTGATAAAAAATTGCACTTCTTCTATTTTTCATAATTTTTCCCCCCTGTATTTTACTTTATATTGTTCTAGGATGCTTTTTTACTGATGGAGGGAAAAACTGTAGAAGAAATAAACCAGTTGTTCACAATGATAGAACTACAAAATGAAATTTTACCTATATATATATGAGTAGGTAAGAGTAGCACTTGGAGATTCTGATAAATCAAAGGAATTCTATATAGTTATGTTTTATTCATATAATATTCTAAAGGTCTCTAACAAAACTGATTAAATCCATTACCAGATATTTTGTTAACACAGCATCCATATATAGAGACCACTGAAATACATTGATTTAAATTTATCAGAGCATTTTCTATTTGTAGAATATATCTGAGCTTTTCTCTTACAAATGTATATACACATATACATACTTGTTAAGGTAATGTTCTGAAGTACACAGAGAATATAAGAGTGAAATACCATCTCCAGACAATACGAAGCAAATGCTCTGGATTTTGTGAACATCCCTGCTCCAGTTATTGTAATAGGGAAGACTCCTACATTTCTTTTAGAATCTAAATATTCTGAGCTCAATTTCTGGAGTTCTGTCTCTCCACAGGGACTTCAGAGGGAAAGGAAGATATGTTTTACTTAATTTAGGTGTTTCATGACATTTCTACGGCTTGAAGAATTCAACACTTTACAGAAATTCTTCCGGATCATCTATGCCAGAAGTTCATTCACACCAAGATTTCAGCCAGGTAAGACATTTCTGTTAGCCTCCTTTTATCCAGTTTGCTATGACTTATGTGAAGTAACAAGCTAAGTTCCTCCTTTTCTGACTGAAGCATATATTATAAGCTGTACAACACCAGTTGTTTTTAATGGGCTTTTCCTCTGGGTTTGTTGCAATTCCCACCAATGTCAGTAGGAATGATGTGAACATATGGTTAGAGAAGGCCTGAGAGAGGACAGGAATTCTCATGCCAAGTGAACAAAATTTTGTGCCACATTTCAAGTGTTTTGTGGGTTGGGTGGTGCCAGAGATGCTGTATGAACAGCACTGGTTGCAGTATTTTGACATTGCATGGAGATAACCTGGAAACACAGGCAAGCAATTCAGCCTTGATGAAGGGTGAAACCTCAGAGACTGAGCAAGTTTTCAGCAGAAGGATGAGATTTAGCTGAACTAATTTTCTCATCATCTGACAGGATGCTTGAACACGACAACTTTATTTGTGCATAGAAATCAGAATGTCTCTCCCTTTCCCCGTTAAGGTCTATTGGTACTAGTACGAAAAGAGTGACTTTTGTTAGAATATGAACTGTGAGTTTCCAGACTGAAGGCTGCAGTTTGTGAAAGGTCCTGGAGGACCTCTTATTTCACTGCCTTCTATTCTTGAAAGATTTTTTTTTTTCTTCTACAGCATGTTCCCCTTAAAACAGCCAGAATCCTTTGAAACCAGAGGTGGTTGTTATAACTCTTTATTCTCTCATTTGGGCCATCAAGTATTTGGTTTTTTTTTCCCAGACTGGCTGAATGTTATCCAGGAAATTTAAATTTACAGGATTCAGTATAGGGTCTGTAGTGCTGGAGCCTCTAAGTTTTTCAACATAAGAAGACTTCAGGAACACTGCATAACCAGCAAGGGATAGCTGGGATGCTTGCTGCTCCTACTATGGGCTCATTACTGAACTGAAGAAACCCAGGGCTACCACTCAGGCAGAAAAACAGAAAAACACTGAGATAAAAGTAAAAAAAATCTTACCATGAAGGAGTATAAGTGGTAAGAGAAGAACATATTTTAAAATTCAAACATTTATCCATAATTGTCAGGGTAGTCATGTCTACCTAAACCAAACTATCAAAGTCTTTGTGTTTTACCCAGAACAGTTTAAATCCTGAGATCTGAATACCACTCCCATCTGCAATAATCTAGGGTTTATTTTTAAAGTCAAAGTTCTTTGAAAAGTTATTCAGAGAGGTGATTAATCCAAGTACTGATGTCACAGAGATAGTTAAAAAATGAATTTTTCAGTTGACAGTGCAAACCTCCACAAATTGAAATAAGTGCTATTTTCTTGAGGGATTGTAAAAGTAAGTCTCTATGCCAAATATTTGATCTATTCTGCTCTCTTGTAAAATATATACTCTGCATAAAACACTCTCTGAAATGGGGCCTGCTTGTCCAGATGAATACATTATTCCACTGTGTGGAGAAAGGCTGATCTAGAGGCAAATTACTGAGTGTAATTTATTCCATATCCTTGCTGGAATAACTTGTGCTCCTGAGCCTCCTCAGATGTGTAGTCAATAGGGAACTCTCTGGCTACATGAGGTTTCTTAATACATCTTTCAGCTAAATCAGAGATTCAGATGCAAAATCCAGCACTCAGGGAGATCATCAGAATTTTTGATGCTCCCTGGAGAACTGGAGGTCTATAAACCAATGAATGGATTACAATGAGATGTAAAGTCAGTATTTCCAACTCTGGGGGAAATAACGATACTCCAATATTTTTCAAGCTGTACTTATCTCCCTCAGTCAAACAGTAGAACCTCACAGCACTTATTAAGTCCATAATGTACTTTGGAAGAAAGTTCAAGAGCTGACTGCATTTAAAAATATAGCTTTGATATATTTTTTTTAAAACTATCCTTGTATTAGGAACTGCCTCCCAGCCCCGGATATGCTGAACTGAGCGTCACTACTGAGCATCAGTAATGTGCTCAGCTGTGGCATGTAGGCTCACTTTTTTCATCTGGTACAATTAAGTAGTTTTAAAGATTCATTCTAGATTTGATGAAATATCCTAAGTGAAACCCAAGAGTAAGGGGATATTTGGTCCTTAATGGAGTCTTAAGCAGGAGACATCTGCAGATAGTTTGAACAACTAGTTAGAGAGCTGCTGAGTTAAGGAACAGAAATTGTTCACTTGCAGTCTCTGGGTGAGGAAAGGGTACTCTATTCATTCAACACTTTTTAAAATACCTCTAAATGCTACGTTATTTGAGATGTGTTGTTATCTTCCTGCTGGCTAAGGTTGAACAAACTAGGTCATATTAGAAGAGAGAGCTCCTCAGTCCCAGGTAAACTGCTGCAGTGCAGTAGTTGATCTTTCTTCTCCTATTCCTCTCCTGCTTTTTTAGTACCAAAGCAGTGTGATAGTTTCAGCTATCAGATTTGTACTTGTCAGATCAACTATTTTACTTCAAACTTGTCTCATTCCTTCCAAAGGTGTTGCTCATCCTTTTTCTTCGTCATTTCCAGGCTCAGCAGCAGCACAGAGGAGCCCCTCAGCTGCCCTCCATCACCATATGAAAGAGAACAGAAAGTGTGAGTCTACCTTACTGATAGGTGCCATGCACAGACAGGAGGCCTGGGACTCAGCTTGCAGTGTGCCACAGCTCTCAGATTACAGAGCTATACTGTGTCTCTGCTGGTGCTGAAGCTCACACTCCCTGCAAGGGCAGGCAAACATCATGCAAACATAGAGTTAACTGCTGCAGGACCTAAAGCCCTCATTACAAAGAGAGTGCATATATTCCCCCATGAATAGCTTCATCTGTGGTTCCGCCAGGAAATCAACCAATTCACACTAATTCATGGTACATTTACATGTTTACTGCATGACTGCAAACACAGGTGCTACATTTCAAAGACCCCTAAAAAACTAGATTTCAGAAGATTTTTTATAACCAGGGAAGTGATTGACATAATGAAGTTTACAACTGACAAATGTACGTGATGAGAAGCTCAAGGACAAAATAATTTCACTTCTGTGTTACGCCACTAATGGCACCAACTTACAGATCAAACTTTTATCTCAGATACTCCAAAGAATCTCTAGTTGACTACAGTGTGTACACACAGTCTAGGATAGAGCCTTTAGCTATTGAACTTCCTGGGGGCTGTTATTGATTTTGTTCCATTTTACTATTGGAGGCAGTCCATTGAATTCTGACCTGGGCTCTACAGTAATGCCTTTGGGCTCTGACACCAGGGCAAAGCAAGAGTCACAAGAAAACAGAATTTAAAAGATAATGTGTTCAATGCACTGATTCTCTACAGTTATATATTCACCCTGGAATCAGTGATCAACATAGAAGCTCTCAACATGAGTATAAAAATGTCAGAATCAGTTCCTTAATCTTGATGCAGTTTAAATATTACTTCTGGCTAAGTATTACATCTGAACCATACACATGATTTGAGCTTACAGACACGAGTTTGTTCCTGAGCTGATTCATGTCAGTTTTATACTTGTAAACATCTTTTGATTTCAGTGGCATTAATTCATATTTTCAATAACTCAATGGTAACAGAATATGGAGTAGTCTTAGAGTGTCTGTTCAGAACAGGCAGTGAACTCCCTTGGTACATAAAAAAAAAATGTCTATTTTCAGTATTAGAGACAAAAAATAAAGCCAGTCAGGATACAGTAAACCTCTTCACTGAAACTAATACAGAAAAGGAGTGAGCAGCTCCTTGAATGAGGACATCCTGAAAGAGAGAGTATTATACAGTACATGAAGGCTCTTATTCCACTGCTATTTCCACATAAGATGGGATGTGTAAGACAAGTGCTGTATACAAAGGCTAAGACATTAAACTAATTTTAATAAGATTTCTTTATGTTAAATCAGAGAAGAGGGTGGATTTGAAAAAGAAGGTGTAAATGATATATTTTTCCTATTTTTTCTCTAAAGTTTTCTGAGGTGAAGTGAAATAAAGAAATACAGGAAGGTGGATGGAAGGTTAAAATATTCACAAAATAAACTTGATTTATTCAAGCTTTTCATAGTCCCAAGAAACATGTTTAATGGGAGCTGAAAGACTTGAAAAGAAACCTTATTGTGGTGCACAGCAAAGTAATGTGGAAAAAAAATCTCCATATTTCTTCAGCCTCTAGCTTAGCTCTCACTGTGGGGAATCTTGCTGTGAAAACATTAATCACTGCTGCTTAATAGTATCTCTGCTGGTTGCACCAGGGTAGCAAGTGGCTACATAATGCAGCAGATGCTTCCTTCTTTAAGTGTAGCACCTACAGGACTGTGAATTTTCCAAAGGGTTTTCAAACTTACCATGATGCAAAACTGACCAGAAGGTATTGGAAATACGTTGCCTGGCTCTCCAGAGAGCACAGATTCTGGAAAAAGATGAAATGGTACCTTCTGTCCTCTGCTCTTTTTTTTGTTTTGTTTTGTTTTATGGAGAAAGGAAATGAATGACCTCCTACAAATTTAGCTAGCTACCAGGATACTTCCAGAGCAAGATGTCAAAGATTTTCCATTTTTTTAAGCTATTCCTTAGACTGCAGTTTGGTTAGGGAGTTTGACTATTTTTCTCAATCCTCACTCTTTTTTCCCCTTCCATTTGTAGCACTTGCTTCCCTTAGAAGCAGAATGGACATTTGCTGTGATGCAGTAATTGTTGATAGTTGATTAAATCCCATTCTTTATCAGTTCTGCTCAGCTCTCATTCTTGCTACCACCAAAACATTTCTAGCCACTTTCAGTCCTTATGGGCCTAACCTCTTCATACTATTTTCCCTTCCCTCATCTCCTCCATTAGCAGATCTATTAATTTTGTCATCATCATCAGCATTGATGATGTTCAATTGTTCAATTTCCAATGAAGAAAAGTCTAACAAAGAAGTCTTAAAAAACGAGGTCTTGTATAAGATATCAAACAGGGAGATTGGTACAAGGAAAACTACTTAGCCAAAGACATCTTTTCTAGGATGGCAAAATCAACCCTCTTTTGAGTTTCTTCTCCTATTGCATCAAAACTTCAGCAGCTTTACCTGAATGCTCTTCAGAGACTGTGGTTCAAAGGTTCTGGCTTTAAAGGGATTGCTTTTTTTTTTTCCATTGGCAAGAAAAAATGGACAGGTTTATCTAAGTTAAATGCTTTTCAAAGATATTTTCACAGGAGCTTTCATCTTCTTTTGTCTTTGTTTCTAATTTTCCTGAAAATAACTGCAGTGACACAAGAGCAGTCTTTTTGATCATTTCAGTGTTAGTGATGATACAGCTTTGTGAACAGCAAGGCAAGTTGTCTGAAAAAGCCATCTTCTACCAGAAGCAGCAGAGGAAATGGGGTAGAGCAAGTGGCAGTCTTTTCCACATGTCAGTCACCTGTCACAGATCCTTGTCCAGCAGGAAAGTACAGGGCTGACAAACTGCTACCTCTGGGGACTTCCACCATGGAAAGAGTGACTGTAGTGGAGGTATTTAGAGTAAAGTAATGCTTAATTCAGAGCAAAATTGAGCCTGAGGAAAGGTTGTTGAGTTTTGACCAGCAGAAAAGATGAACGGCTATCTCCAACTCCTATTTTTTCAGCAAAATGTCATGGAAAGAGGATAGACCAACATACTGGTTAGCAGCAGAAGTCATCAGAGGTGAAATTCAGCTCCAGATTCTCTTAAACCAGAAAAGACTTAAATGGAGCTGTGTGCATGTCAACTAGGTGTTTGAACTACTATTACATTCACTGTGGGTTGAGTAGAGTTGCCTAAAAATGAATGTGTTCTTCCACATGTGACATCCCAGAGTGCCCTGGTCACACTGATGTGTGCAGGGAACATGGGTTTTCCCCTGATGCTCTCTGTCTGGGCTGCTCCCTGCCAGGGCACAAAGTAACCAGAACTCTGTGGCCGAGTGAGCATAAACAAAAGCATGATCCTTGCTCCAAAGAGCAGTCAGAGCTCAAGCAAGGCAAAGCAAGAGAGATGCACACGGTATACAGAGGGTATGTGGAGAAAAAAGAGAAGGCAAGTGAAGCCTTGATCTAATAATTGCATTGTTCTCCAGAAATATTTGCCATCAGAGAGGACTTTAGCAAGGAATTTAAAGGAGATTGGACACTCAGGTTTTCAAGAGTTAGGGATCTTCTAAGCAGGAACATGGAAAACTTGTTAAACTGTCAACCTGAGAATTTACCACAGCATCTGGCACTCTGCATGAGGGATCTTCTTGGTGAAAAGAGGAAGCTTTAAGATTGATGTGACTAGCAAAATATTCCTATGGAACAAGCCAAATGTGGTCAAAATGCCAGGAAATGTGCTCTCTGCAGCAAATATATAAGTGGAGAAACATTATGTTTGTCAAGAACAGAGACGAAAAAGTAGGAACAATATAGAAATGAAGTGATAAAAGGTTTCTCTGTGTAAGTGGGCAGGAAAGGACTTATCTTCTGCTGTTTAAAAATAGAATCTCAAATACATTAGTTTTGATGACAGTACCTAGGCAGAGATCCAAGCTGAAGACTTGTTTATGGGCTTGAACAGTAAGTAGGATGATGGTGTTTTCCTCAGCAATCAAGTAAGAAAGTAGCAGGGAAGGTGTGGGAGAAGAAAGATTAGAGAAAAATGCAAATAATCATTTTGCCTGTCTATTCCATTAACATCTAGGCCTACTTTGTAGCTTCCTGAAGCCTCCGTGAGTCACTTGGTAGGTGACAAACAGTCAAAATAAGCGACCCACGAACATTTATTCAGGCAGAAATTTCAAATATTCTGGTATATATTTCTCCACTATAAATAACTTTCTGCAAATTCAGTGTCCTAATTTTGTGTTCAAGGTAAAGAAAGGGAAAAAAAGAAATACTTCAACAAAAAAGTTATACTTTGTGGTTTAATGTGTTGGTATTTGGGAGATTAAAGTGCTATATTGAAACACAGGCAGAAATTCAAAACTACAGCCTCTTTTTTTTAAATCTCTTTTTTCAGTCCTCAAATACATATGTATTTAGTTGATTCTTGCTCAGTTTTTTTTTTTTTTTTTAGTATTAGAACTGTATATTCAATTTCATTGCTTCAATTCAGTCATGTTTTTCTAAAACCCTTGCACAGTGTTTCTCCTACCCCTAATAAAAAGACTTTGGAGATGGTAATTTTTTGGTTTTTACGTAAATAACATGAGCGTGACATGCTTGGTCTTCCTTGGCTGTCCAAGGAAGACATAGGTTAGAGCAAAACTTGTATCATTTTAATTTCATTGCATTTAATAAACCATGAGCTCAGAGGAAGCGTTATTGTTTGTGGCTTGTATATTTTAACTGTGTATATGCAAAATAGGGTTTCACTTTTCTGGTACATAGCTCCTTGATTAAAAGAAACAACTTACAGTGGTGACTGTAGACACTTTACCTTGTAAATTGTGTTTTAGAATAACTGAAACAAACAACATGTTTACAGCTAAGAGATACTTATAAAAAAACCTGAAACTTTGATCATGGGGTATTTTAATTTCACAGATACTTACTGGGATAACAAGTATGCAAAACCTGTAAGGTGGGAAGCATGTTTCCAGAGGCAATGCATAATTGCTTACTTACTGAAGTCAGTTTATTGACTGAACTTCATGATCAGAGATTCTTGGCACCCAGAGCTAGAAAATCAGCCCATCTTGATAAATAGAGCAGGGCTGATTTAGGGATCACAAATTAACAATACAGAAAAGAAAAGAAGATGAAGCAACAAAATTAGTCTTGGCTCAGTGGAAGTTTTGCAAAACTTGTAATGCTATAAGGCATTTTGATGGAGGCAACTATATAAATTAGGGATGTTTTTCTGGAAGATAAACAGGTTTTCATTATATGCCACAGTATAAATGGCTTACAGTTTCAGTTCAAGTAGAAGGAATAGCTTGTGGTAACATAAACAACTGAATGATCTTGATGGCAATGATGCCACATCTCATGGTTGTGTAGGAAACCTGGTGCAGAAAAAAAATGGGAATT
This sequence comes from Melospiza melodia melodia, assembly GCF_035770615.1. Lineage (NCBI taxonomy): Eukaryota > Metazoa > Chordata > Aves > Passeriformes > Passerellidae > Melospiza > Melospiza melodia. The sequence continues at coordinate 103,667,047 of NC_086195.1, read as the reverse complement.
ATTTAAGAAACAGTTGGACATACTGCAGCTACAATTCATTCAGGCTAAGTCTCAACAGGGGGAATGTAATTCCGACAATGTGCTTCAACAAAGTGACAATAACAACATTTTTTACATGTCTGCTTAGGGAAGGGAGGGGGGTTTACATTTATATTTTTTAAAAATTGCAAATTTCTAAGAGTTAATTAGAAGATGAAGAAGAGATATTGACTAGAAGGTTACAGAGTGCATTCCAAGTATGAACAAAGGCTTTCTCATAGATGATATCTTTGCAGAAGACAGTAAATAAAATGGAAATAGTCACTAAAATGTGGTTGAGATTATTGGGCATAAGGAATTAAGTGATTTATCAGGGTGCAATACATTCCTTCTACGGTCATAGTCTTTCATAGATGGAATACAGGGAAGACTTGTCTTGAGATTATTTTCTTGGTCTTGGTTTATTTAGGCATATTTGGTGTTGATTTCAGTGTGGCTGCTTATGTGTGTTTAAGCCAAGTGAGGGCTGACTTTTAGGATTTGCCACAGTACCTATAAATGCCTGGATGGAGGAATGTGGGAAAGGAGCTTCATAGCAGCACAATCACTGCAGCTTGATGTGACAAGGGAGCAGGTCATGCTGCTGAGGAGAGTCTGGAGCTTCTTTAACTCTGTGGTATAAATTCATAGTTTTATAATGTACTTCTGGAGAGCATGGGATTTTTCCAGACGCCTTCACTGTCATGGAAAAATTAAGACTTTTCATTATTTATGTTAACATGTTTAAATACATCTGTATGTAGAAATCAGACTTTTGGGTCACACATGGTGGCATGGGGTAAGCTGTTTTTTCAGGAGGCAGTCCTCCCTTTATGTACTCAACTCTTCAACTCTGATGTTTTTGGTTTCTATTTTAGCTACAGGTACATATGTTATGGATGTGAATCCCTTCATAATCTGGCAATTTAGGGAGGTAAAAAAGTGCACTGGAAATAGAAATTATTTAGTTTTCCACTGAAAATTCCTTATAATTTCTTCTACTAGGCTATTGTTACCTACAGAATATGTTGAGCTTGGCCTGAGGCACATTAATCTGTGTAGGAACATTACATCTCCATATATACACCTCTTTGGCCGTATATATACAGAAAAAAGGTAGGATTTTTTAGTATAAGATAACTATCTTACATCTGCATTCTCAAATGAGAGACAGGGACACAAGGAGGAACAATTAAAGCTATCATGTAAAGGACAGTGAAGACATGTAAAGAGAACATGAGCAGGTTGCATAAAAAAACACATACCTCTATGTGACACAGGCTAGACTTTCTGCAGACATATGAACTGAATTTTATTCCTCCCTGTTTATAGGCCTCTAAGAATTTACAGTATGAATCAAGATGTACTTGCATTTAGCAGAACTTCATGCCCAACAAGTGTAATGTCAGTCAGATACTGTTATGTGTAAAGGCATAAAATCATAAAATGATAACTCCATTGCTTTTTCATTTACTTTTCCATTCTTAAGGACTATTTTCAGAAATTCATATGTAATCAGTTGCTCTTTATTAATCCCTCTTTAATCTTTATTTATCTATCACTGCTGTGAAATTAGAAAAAAATGCAAAAGAATTTAAACTGAAATACAGCAAATTGATCACCTGTATTCATTAAAAACACTCACATATTCTGTGGCTGTGCTTATGCAAGAGATCAAAGCCAGTCATCATCACTGTTCCTGCCACAGCCTTAAAATCAGTAAGGAGCATGGAGTACCATGAAGGGCAAATCTTCAAGCATTGACACCACTATTTTTATTTCAGAACTAAGAGCTATCATTGACCTTTTCCTTTGTCTGTTTTACCCAGCAGTATTTTTATCTGTTAGTACTAAGCTGATCACCACATGGCATTAGTATATTCTGGGCTGAGAGAACACACCTCTCAGATCAGATATGATGCTGCTTTCCCAGGTACTTAAAACCACAAGTCACACAAAATCCTGCACTCCTTGCAGGAAGGCAAGGAGTGGAGAATGTTGATAAGAGTAATACCATTTAGGCTGACAAATTTCTTATTCCTACTGAAAACAAAGACCTCACAATATGTAGTTGCTACCATTTAATTTATCCACTGGGATCCACAGACAAATTTCTATTTCTTTTGTGTGTTGATTTTCATCTGTGGAAGTGCTACAGTGAAAGGATAAGGTGTTGTGAGATGAGTCCACACACTGAGCCTCAGCTATGAAAAGAATGGGCACCATGACGCCCTTGAGCACCAGTTCTACACAGTAGCATATATAAACAGAATTTCTCAAGTTGGGCAAAAAAAGTGCTGCTCTTCAGTTTAAGGTATTAACCATGATCCTTTTTTTCCTTCTGCATAAATTGAAATTTTCTTCAAATATGCAGTTTTGTATTTTATTTTAAAAGACAACTTACACTTTAGTCTTGTATTTGCACAGCTTAGCCTTTAGGAAAAAAAATATCTCTTCTTCAACATGGTCTAAGAACTGTGAGAGTGCTCAATACAGAACCTCAGGACCAACCCATTTTATTTAGAAATTCAAAAATAGATCTGTTTTCCAGTTCAATCCTAGCTTCTCAGGGAGCAATATAGTGACAAATATTTGTAACAATAGTAAAAAGATTTTTGTGAAACACCTTTTTTACTCCAATAATAATTAGCCAAATAGAATAGGTATTCACTACTTCATATAAAGCTGTCTCCTAACATGTTTTTGTTTCTAACAAAGGATTAAGGTGTGTCCATGTGCATTCCATTAAATTTCTCTTAGGATAGCAAGACTATGTTAAGGGTAAAATGGCAACCATCTTGCTGGCTCAGCCTTCTGTAGGGCCACCACTGGGCTTCAGTAAATCGCTGTCTATCCAGAAAAAGGGATGTACTAAACTCTGACAAAGAGGGAGGAAGAGAAGTATACATACACATAAGCAAATCTGACAATAGAGCAGAGCTATGTTACGAGCACAAGGCCAGAGAAACACAGTGGTTTCATCCAGCTGGAAATCATGTCTGTTCCAATATGTTTTTACTGCAGCAAATGTGGCTTAGTAAAACTTTGATTCTGTAAGGAAACCTTTATAAATGCAGGATTTTGCTTGAACTACCACATAAGCGTGTGTTGTTGAGACATAACTTAAATAGCTTGTGAAGACATCCCCATGAATTCAAAATTACTGTACTTGCAGAAAAAGCAACAATATCCGTCTGTGAATCCTTTAATCATAAGCATTAAAGAATAGTTCTTCAGAGAATCACAGGCTGCTGACTAAAGTTTACATTTTCTTGAGCTGCTTTTGGTGCTGCTAGCTATTTTTCTCATACACATGATGATAATATGAAGTGACACTTGCACCTGTTGTCACCATCTTATGGTAATTAGCATAGTGCCCTAAGTAGTAGCAGGGCCATCACATCCAAACATAAGCCATTAACATATTGCAGCTGTCATCAGTAGGGAAAGCTAATGGAGTTAGTGGATTTGCACACTACTGCATACCTTGGCTCAGCTAGCATAACTCCCCATATTGGGGTCATTGGGGATAGGAAAAAGAAATGTGGGATGTAGCCAGTCAGGAGTGAAAGAATACATTTTACTGCAGGTTTACTTTCATGTATTATGCATGTCCTTCAAGGTCACTGCATGATCATTTATAAGATTTTAATGAGATATCAAAGTGGAATGGATGGAATGTAATTAATGTGATCATACAGAGAAGATACAGGTATAAAATAGCATGCATGAGGCAGTCAACAAAAAGTGAGAGCAGCGATGAAAAAAGGACTCTTTGGCCAGATTGCAGTCTGTAAAACAATTTTTCTACCCTACTTTCAGACACTTAACATCCTGCCAAACAGTTTTCCCCAGCTAACAGTGAAACAATGGAGGGAATTAGAGAAAATGCATTCTGCTGCTGCTCTTTGAATATAGGCTACCTGCACTTTCCTTCTTTGAGTGAAAATGGGGGACTTGTAGCTTAAAGTATGCTAGTCCTACAGTAACATGAGTTTTGTGGGATTTATATATTCTATCTATTCTGTTCTATTCTATTCTATTCTATTCTATTCTATTCTATTCTATTCTATTCTATTCTATTCTATTCTATTCTATTCCATTCCATTCCATTCTAATTTTAATATTTTGATTCCTCTTGATGACAGACTCTCTGGACTAAACTGAAAATTCAAGGTATAAAGGTGCATATTTTTCAAGTACTTCTCCAGAACAGTTTTTCATGTAGGTGATGAGCAGATACAGGGACTGAAAAAATTTCCACACTTTCTTCAGTAGGGAAAGCAGTAAGTAGAGCTCCTCAGATTCTTTTCCTAAGATTACTGGTTGTCCCCAGCCTTCTTCTGTTCCCACCTTTTTCTTGCCAGACAAATGCTTTTGTATAAAACCAAATTCTATAGATACTCTATTTTTATTTTGTTTGTTTGGGCTTTTTTCCTTTGTTTCTATTGTTGTTGTTGTTGTCATGTTTTGTTGTTTACTTTGGGTTTTGTGGGGTTTTTGAGGGGGAAGGGCTGAGTTAGAGATTTTTTGGGGGGAAGGGGAAGAGAAGTGCAAATCAGCTTGGTGCCCCCACCAGAGTTTAGTGCTCTGGCAGCCCTCCCTGTGTGTGCTGGGGCAGAGCTGCTGCTCCTGCATGGGAGCTGACATCAATCTGGTGGCCGGGGGCAGGAGGGACCATCTTGGCAGCATGAAAGGCAACCCTATCTAGGTAACTGAATTAGAGACTAACCCTGCCTCCCTAGCTCTTCCCATCTTGGCCTTTGGTAAACCACACAAACCAACATTTTCAGATGTGGGTGAGTAGTTACATACTTAAATATTTATGTGGAAGCAGACACCCAAGCTGGAAAATACTTGCCTTCTCTTATACCAACAAGAATTCTATTCATCCTTCTTTGTTTTCTTATTCATCCTGGATGTTGTCTGTTTCTAGAAGGTTCTTTCTACAAATCGAGTTTGGAAAACTCTGCTTTACGCCTGAAGTGATTGCAAGGATTCTCCCAGAATTCACTCTCTCAGCAGGACATGGAGCCCTAAGTGTGACATTTGTTGTTTAATTCCTGACCCCAAACCCTGAATGCTCCGTTGGAAACTCAGAATATTTTCAATTTGTGTTCCTAGAGTTTACATGCTAAGCCATTTGAAAAGACAAATTTATATAAAAATCTTCACTGCACATAAAATGTTCAGTGTAATATTCATTTTTGAATGCAGCAGATATTTTCTTTATGCTTAGATTAAAAAAAAATAATCTTTTTAAAAGGCCTTTTATAATTTTAAAAAATAATTTAAAATTGTTCTTTATTCTCAGAAAAATAAAGCAAAATAATTTCCCCCATCCTCACAAAATAATTAAAAAACAAGAAAGAAATATTAACTTTAAAAAGAAATGAGAATGGGAACTGAAGCAAATAAAAGGGTGTTATAAAACCAAGGTTATTTTAGAGATTTACCAATAAGCAGGTATATTTTCTAAGTCCTTTTTAATAATTGCTCGATTGAACTTCCAAGTAGATATATATGGCAGGTTTGTCATTAGTTAGTGGGAGTGTGTGCTTTTTAAAACTATGCTATTTGCAAGGCAAGCAGCCGTCCAATCTGACCTTCCAAGAATTTTGTTCTGGGAAGAAGAGTTGCTGGATATAAGTGGGGAAAGTCACAAAGAATAGGAAACAAAGAGTAGGAGCTCCTGATAGGCATTCTGGGGAAAAATTATGCACAGAGCAATAGCTAAGTATTTATCTTAGAGCAAAAACTAAGTATTTATCTTTAATGCAGGTTCTTTCTTTTCTCATTTTCTGCTTCTCTTCCTTCTGCTTTCCTTTCCCACCCTTCTCTCAGCTCTGCTACCTTTTCTTAACCTACATCTAACCTTTCTTTCTCTCCCCACCACCTAATATATTGCCACTGAAACATCTGTCCAGAGCCACAGCTTGGTGAGATGTAAAGGAAGAGAAGAGAAAGTGAGTAGTAGCTCTCTCCTTGATGAAGGAACTGTTTGTATGTGTGGAAGACCAGTTCAGCCCATGACAAAGTCCATGTAAAAGTGCTTACAGAGCCTTGGTAAACTCATTTCACACAGGACAGACATATAGTGCAATTCCCAAAGTAAAATGCATTTTTCCAGGAGCCGTTGGTAGTTCCAGCAGCTCCCTAAGCTGTGACTCCCTCCAGCGGTTGGTTTACCATAGTTTACAAAGCCAGGTTTACAAACATGCGTTTTTCCCACAAAATTGGCTATGGCAGAGGCTAGGCAAACAATGCTGCCAGGAAAATGCCAAACGGAGGCAGGAGACAAATAAAAAAACCAAACCCTTCATTTTTAATACCTGTGGTCACAGAGGACCAGAAATGAGCACCTCTCCTGTGATGCTCCACTGAACACAAACCCTCGGTCAGGTACTGGGAAACAGGCCAGCCTGACATCCTTCTGCTGCTGCCAAAATTTCGTGGTGTCACCCTGCATGAGGACATGCCCCATGTCCTAATTTTGAAGTTACCTTGCTTTTTTTCTTCAGGACTTCATATTATTCACCTCAAAAGCCTGTCTGGTAAAAAATAATGCAGGAGGAGAAAAATAATAAGGAGGAGAAGGATAATTTTCAAAGTGGACACAAGGCAAAATTTGAAGACATGGCAAAAAGCTTCCAGTTTCTATATAAACAAATGAGATTTTAAAGCGATAGTCTTTTTCAGAAAGTCGATATAGTATCAGGCCTAGAAAAATCAAACCATTTAAAATTCATGAATTTTACCATCTTCCTATTTATAAAAGGTTAAGTTACCCTAAGCTATGAAAGAAAAACACCCTCTGAAGACCTGGGAAGGCAGTAAACACTCGTGGCAAACGACAGGAATTGATCCTGCTTTTCTGTGTCTGTCATGTCTCTAAATTTTATTTCCACCATTTCGAGGGTTCTGTGATAAGAGGGGCAGGGATGGGAAAAAAGGATTGAGCTGACGCAAGACTATGGCCTGAGGGTGATGGTACCTGGGTCTCTGACATTTTCTCAATTAGTAGGTCTCCCTGCCTGACTGTGAGATGTGCATCTAACTGGGGACTTAGACTGTTGCAAGGTATTGATTAGCCATAATGTGAAGTCAAATCTGAATAAAAAAAGCATTGTGATCAAAAGCCTTTCATTGGAGACAGCATGCCCTCCAAGTCAAGGGTCTGCAGAATCTGATGAGCTCTGTTTCCTTTTTGTCTGAGAGAGATTTCCATGGTTTACTCATAAAGGCTCTCTTGATAGGAATGTCCAGTGGGCCCTCTGTCAGAAAACCTGATGTCTCAAATTTGACAGGTGCTTGTTAGTTTTTCATCCCAGATCACTCAACATGCACACAAAACTAGAAGAGACGATGGCTAATAATGCTACATTTCAAGTTGACTGCCTTGTCATTTTGGCTGGAAAATTCACTGATTCAATCACTAACATTAAATTGTCTGCATTAAAGGAAAACAAAGCATAGCCAGCCATGAAATATATTGGTTTTCCAGCTGCTAGAACTTACACAGCTCAATACAATTCATTGCATTGCCTTATTGATAGGAACTGTTTATACAGATCACATGCAAAACAAAATAAATTGCTCTTCTATGAAAAAAAAAAAAAATCAACAGAAAACCCCAAAGCAAGAAAACTGAGAGAAACATTTTAATCCTTCTTTTCTTGGAAATTAGCTTTCTTATAACTAAAAATGTTTTCAGGTAAAGAAATGATCCTCCATACCTTTACTTACATGAACAACGTACTTTCAAGCACTTCTAGTCCCCTGGGATGTCATATGAATCTGGATTTCTGCTCCATTGTAGGTCCATCCCTTGTGAATTTGTGTTGGGGTTGGTTTCTCTAAAAGCTCAAGGACTACTTGATAAAGACACTTATTTTTATGGACTACTCAGATTAAGAATTTTGAGCCAAGGGTTTAGGCCAACAAAAATGATGCATTTTGGTAGTAATATCTCTGGGCATTGTTATAATATTAAGTCCACAGTTTTGTCTATTCTCCTGTGGTTTGCAATCTAAACCTCAGGGCAGAGCAGGAGCTGTGTGATGATGGTGGACTGTGGGACTTGAGCTATCAAGAGCTCCTCTCAATCCCAGTGTACAAGGACACTGGAAACAAAATAAACCAAAACAGGTAAATTTTTTCACTGGATAAAATGCTGCATTGCCCATTCTTAGATATCCTTGAGTCAATTTGTGAAATGAGTTCTTACACTCATCTTATAAAAGTTCTTATAAATGGATTCTGTGAATGTTGCTTTATACTCAAACAGCCTTCTCTTGTACTTGCAACATTTCCTGCTTCCAAGGAAATACTTGTCCAGTACACTGGGGAAAAGCAACCAAGAGTAATAAAACCTCTATCCTCCTTCCCCACCTCCCCTCCCAGCACTGATGGTACCTCGCTAAGGTCTCAGTCAGGCTTTCTGTGCTCAGAAAAAAAAAAAAAAAATATATATATATAGAGAGAGATAATTATGATTTATGGTACTAAGATGCAAAGGGGCAGCAACACAAGGACCTTGCAATGGCGTCAGGGTGAAGATCCTGTGAAGTATTCAAGCCAGGGCCCTGGTTCAAGATGGTTTGCACCATCACCTTCAAGATCAGCCAGCTGGGTCACAAGAACCCCATGCAGCCCTGCAGGCTTGGGGCAAAGTGGCTGAAAAGCTGCCTGGTGCAAAAGGACCAGCGGTGCTGGTCAACAGCCACAGAACATGAGCCAGTGAGTGCCCAGGTGCCCAAGAAGGCCAATGGCATCCTGGCCTTTGCAGGGAATATTGTGGCCAGCAGGATTATGGCAGTGATTGTCCTTCTGTACGCAGCACTGGTGAGGCTGTCATTCAAATCCTTGTTCAGTTCTCAGCCCCGAGGAGCAGCTGAGGGAGCTGGGAGAGTGCTCTCTGAAAGAATCTCAGGGGAGACCTTAACAACTTAACAACCTTAATTCTCTACAACCACCTGAAAGGAGGCTGTAGCCAGGTGGGGGTGTCTTTTCTCCCAGGTAACTAGTGCAAGGATGTGATGAAATGACTTCAAGTCGCCCCATGGGAGGTTAAAGAGGATATTAGTTAAAATCTCTTCATGGGAAGGGTTGTCAAGCACTGGAATAGGCTCCCTAGAGAATCATCATCCCTGGAGTGTTCAAAAGGTGTATGGATGTGGTGCTTAGGGACATGGTTTAGTGGTGAACACAGCAAGGCCAGGGTAACAGTTGGGCTTGATGATATTAGAGGTCTTTTTCAACTTAAATAATTGTGTGATTCCATGAAATGTTTCTCCTTTCCCTCAATAGTGTTTTCCATCAGGAAGACTAAGCCTGGGGTGGGTATTTTCCAGCTTATTCCAACAAAAGGCAAAAGCATGAGTGACTTCTCTAGGCCTTCAGCCCCCATTGCTCACAGCACTCTACTTCCAGCCCTTCCCAGCACAGCTCAAGGTTGTGAAAGCATAATGGATCCCAAAATATTTCTTGCTGCAAAGTATTCGTTGTGGTAAATGTCGACTATAGCAATAAGGCACCAAAGGCTGTGCATTAGCAAGCTATTAGTGCATGCTGAGAGTGCTCTGGTTGCCTTCTAATGCACACTGCAATGGCCATTATGGAGTATGACTCATTATTTTTACATTTATTTCACATTTTTAAAAATCGTTTTCAAAACACTTTTGCACAATTTCAGGAGATGTGTTTTTTCACAAGGAAAAAATGGTCCTTATGAATACAATGTGAAGAGAAAATGGTAGGAAGAGATAGTCTTCACTGCTTCTGAGTAAACCTGAAAGTGACTGCTTCTTTCCTACCCCACTCCCATTTAGTGTGGTTTTTTGTCTAGCATAGAGATCGATCTCACTCCTCACAGAGTCATCTTTCTGCCTTTTCAGGTTCTGTTTATTACTTTGAAGTAATTTTATTTTATTAAAAATAGCACTTTAGCAGGCACATGACATTAGGTTCCTACGCTTCACATGTTTCCTACGTTTTTGGAGGAAAATCCAAAATGTCCATAAAAGCAATATGTTGATCCTGGAAAGCATTGTATGTCTTCAGAGGTGGAAGACATCATGTGGTCTTTCCTTGAGCCTCTAATTTCTGCTTCTGTCCCATAATTGTCTTTGTTTATCTCCCATCCCTATAAAAGCTGAAATTTTTGTTTGTCTGCCTTTTGCTTTTTGGGCATTGAATTAAACTGGGTGACAGCCATGCAGGAAAGGTGGTGTAGGTGCAGGCAGCTTGCAATTACAACTGTTAAGCCTGCTAAGAAAAATAAGGTTATGACCAATTAGGTTAGGATTAATTCTGCCTAATTTTAAACACCTGAGTTGTTTAAATTACGACTGTAATTGCTCTGGGCTGCCCTGGTAGTAAAGGGAAGGTTAGATGACTCCCAAATATGCTTCATCCAACCTAAGGGCTAAACCATCTTCTTTTCCTGACAAGACTTTACATGGCAGTGTTTCTAATTTTATCAGCTATGTGATATGAGTAATCTGACTTGGGATGAATCTGGGCCCTTTTTTTTCCCAGGCTCTGCTACACTATTTAATGGTTTGGTGTCTACAGTGTGAATATATATTCTTAAAACATCAGCTGTCTTCATAACACTGGAATGTCAAAATAATGGTGTATTTTACTGTTGATATCTGAATAAGATTCTATGGGGTCTTTTGTGAAAATGCCCTGGAGAAAGGATGTTTAAAGAATAGATTGGAAAAAATATAGAAACTTACAAGGTATTTGGCAGGGGATCATGTAAAGATCACAATTCTTTGCAAAACAATTGTGCATGAGAGTGGGAGAAGGTAGTACTGAAGTGCTGAAGCCAATTTTTGAAATATAAGATAGTTTAAATATATATGGAATCAGACACTCTGCTACTGAACAAAACTGACACTGAAGGAATATTCAATGTTATGTTACAGCCTCTGAAAACACAGCAAATGTCAGAAATTCCTCTTTTAAAGAGCCCTCACTCTTGTTCAGTAACTTCAACTGTCAGAGAGTGGAGCTGTATCAAAAAGGGTTTCACAGAATCAAAAGGTTTGTTTCTTAGCAACTCTGTCAACAAATTTAAATTGCTGCATATCATGGCTGTTCCATAATCATTTGCATGCAAGATTTGTAAACACAGGTTTTTATTGTGCATCTTGTTGTCGTGGCTGGTAGGGAGGCAAAAGGGGACAAATTCTCCAAAGCAGGGACAATGCTGGTACCAAATCAGAACATCCAAGACTAAACAAAAGGTTCTGTATTTCTTGCTTGACCGGAATCTTTTTTAGTTCATTTTGCTCAGGAAGTACAAACTGCAGAGGCAGCGCACCAAGTGTAGATGTAGTATGGCAGTAGTCACAATGTCAAAAGACTAAATAGTCTTTTTGTGATAACAGATACTGAGGATGGCATTTTGGTCCTTGTTTACAGAGTAATCCAGAGGCCCAGCACCACTGTAAACAGACATGTGTACCACCTACCTTCAACTAAATTTGTATAATGCTTTGTTATACCAGTAATGTTAGAGCTCAGGTGATATGATTGCTGGGCATTCACCTGGGATCAGGTTGGAGGAAGGCTTTTGCAGCCTGAGTTCCAGGCTGTGCTAGCTCACCTGCTGTTCCAGGGGCTTCAAAGCTTTCCAGATAGGAGTCAATGAACTGCAGTCATGCCTACTCCTGGAACGAGAGGCTGATGTACCTTTGACCCTGTTTGTTTTCTGCTAATGTCACAAAAGATTGTGGTTAGGGAGTGATGAATATAGTCCATTTTAATTTTTATGCTATTTCAATTTTATTTATTATTTGCTGAGTGCCTATAATGTGCATGCTACTACAGAACACACTTTATTTAATGTAATGCGTTTTAGATCCACTTTATATAACAGGCTAAACATGTATTATAAATGTAAAGCCTATAAGTCTATATATGCTCAGTATGATGTAAGAGACTAAGAGTACTCACACTCTATATGTTTATGTTTTCAAATTTAATGAATTCATGTTATTCCACACATCTAATGGCTCATATACAAAATCTCAGCTCATTTCACATAATATCTCTGTTATGGGCATAGTGTTATTTATTTGTATTACAGTAATCCCAGAGGCTCCAGCTAAAAAAAAAAAGCCCTATGAAAAATTGGATCAAGAGACAGCCCTAAAGAATTTGCAGTTTATAAAAATCAGAGATAGGGAACATAGGCACAAATTGTCAGGGTGACATTCCCAAGTTCATTGTCCAGGCATATGATGGAGACCAGATAGGGTGTTGATTCCTTATCTCTGACAGTGGGCTAGCAAGCCCAATTTAGAGTCACTTTAAGTGGCCTATCTTCCTAATTCATGTAGCTGTGTCCTGACCTGAGCCTCCATTTTACTGGACGCCCTGAAATTCTTGCTGCACTTCTGTATGTCCAAAACATCTATTACATGACAAGAATGCTGGATGGTGGGCTAGGACATGCCTACCTGCCAAGTGATTGACAGTGTGTTTTGGGTACCTCTCAGTGGTATTTGCAGCTCCTGGATGTAGGAGTAAAGAGTGTGAGGACCCGATGGTTTCCAGGACAATCTATGAGACTTCGTCCAACCCATATATTAGATAATGTTTTCTCCATAATTTTTTCTGTCTTTGATATAGCGTTGCTCCTTTCTTGATCTCCCTTACCCTTTGTTTATAATCCCTGCACTCACTGCCTGTGAAATAGAGAACTCATGGTAGCATCAAAATAGGCCAAATCCCAAAGCTAAACAGAACCCAGACCTGTTTCACGAAACAAACCTTAGTGAGGAAAGTCTGAAGTTCTCAAGAAGCCTCAAAATCAGATATACATCAATCTGCAAATTTATATTCTCCATGGGTGTCACAACTAAGAACCAACAAATGTGATAGTCCAGAAAGAGATGATTGTGCCTGGTTTTTAGCCTGGCCTTACACGACTTCACCTGATAGGAAAATTTTTCCACTGCACCTTTTTAAAGGAGAATAAGAAATATGAAAACACTTAGTGCAAGCTATTGATCAGGTGAGAGATTACAGGAAAATCTGAAAACAGAACTGTACAACAGATGACAAAATCTATTTTCTGGCTACTGAAGAATACAATGAAAGTCTTAGTTCTACTAACCAGAATAAAAAAGAAAGAGCAAATTTAATTTAAATACAAAAGTCAAAACAAAGAGATGGTCCTTCCAAGCAGTTGCTAGTTAGAGATGATGGGAGAAGGATAATATTTAATAGAGCTGGGCAGTACCACAATTCAGTGCAGTCGTTTTTCAACACTAGTATTTAACTTTGGCTCAGGTCACAAATGAAAAGACTTCTGCTGCATTCCTGTCTAATTCCCAGGAGTACCTATACAGTTTGGAACAGCAAACAGTCCCTTCTCAGAATATGACTAAGTAAAGATTCCAGCCCTGCCAGGGACTGACTCACTGAGAAGGAAAAAAAGCTGTCAAAACTCAGCATCTGCCAGAAACAGTCCAGAAACAACAAGAAAAGCTGGGCTTAAATGTAGGATGTATGTAGGACTCCACAAGAAATTCTGCACAATACAGTGTTATTTTGAATCCTTGTAGAAAGTGTTAAAAGTGTTAAATTCTTATCTTCCTGAGTACTCAAATAACCACAGTTTTTGAAACCCTAAACAAAGTTGACAGTTGAGTGCCCAGTCACAGATGTGATGACTGTTCAGAATGAAAGTATATCAGATGTAATCAATTTCATGCCACTGACTGTCCTAGTGGTAATCTACTGAAAATGTCTTAACCATATTCTTTGTTTTATGGCTTAACAGCCTAGAAAACAACAAAGGAACTGTTATTGTTCATTGCTATCTAATTATTATGTGGGGAATTTGTTAAGATGTACTTCAGGGAATGGTTATGACCTAATTCCCATGACAGCTGCATGACTGAAAACCAAGAAGGAAATAGATGTCAAAGTGAGAGGACAAACATGCTATGTGCTGCAGCTCTGGGTGCACACACAAGACTGTCTGTGCTGCTTCTCATAAGCACCTCCAGAATTCCAGGAAGGAATAGGTGCCACATCAACACAAACGTGTCTTGTTCCACCAGAGTAGCAATGTTGATTGATTTTCTGATGATGCTTATTGATTTTCTGATGATGCCTGTGAACCTCAATGTTACAAGAGAGAAACACAGACAATTGCCCATCTTCTGGGTATGATGAATAACAGAGCTTCATAACTTTGGGAGGATGCTATCAAAGACTCTTCTTGAGAAGGAGTTAAACTCTGGCTATTACAGGGCTGACATTAACAGATGCTTAAAAAAAAGTCCTCCAATTAGCATTTGATAGATTACTTCTTTCTAGAATCAGTTATTCTCTTTAATACTACTGCTTTCTATATTGACAAATTCTGTTTTCTGCTGCATTCAAATTCTGATGCAAGCCTAACAGCAGTAAAAGGCTGACATCTCTCAAAATGTTCATTGACTTTGTTGTCTGTCTTCAGACTGGACCCAGCCAGCGTGTGGAAGTGTCATAACCACAAAGCTCCAAGCTGCACTCCCATCCTCAGAAGCACTGCATTTCCCCCAAACTGATCTTCACAGCACTGTTAGTTTATAATCTGGGCCACTCTTCATTCTTTTCATAAATGTGTGGATTCATATGCAAGAAATGGTCATTATGCTTATCCCATCCAATTGTGTGCACAATAAGTTACTTTTAAAATACTCCACTTTGCAATAGAGCAATATTAATTAAAAATTGCTAGCAATTACAAAAAAATGCTACCACCCGCCTCCAGAAATTGCTGCAGTGGTTAGTTTGGTCAGTATTAAAGACCTTTGTATTCTATATATGATGCTTTTTCCCCATGGGATTTTTATTCCTTGGTTAAAAGTCAGAAGAACCTTCATTATCAAAGTTCTGCTTTCCATATAGGCTCTCATTGGCTGAGATCGAGGTAGATCAGGCATTTTTAAAAATAGCTTTAGCTCCATAATTCTTTCATTGTAGCAGGTTCTTTACAGAATTCTTGATTTTCTTTTCTAAACCTTAATTTTCCTAAAATCTCTCTTGAGAAATATATACAGAATTTCAATCACAATAAAGATACTTTCAAGTAAGTGCAAGCAAAAGTGGTTTAATCTCTCCAACCGCTACTTGAGACAGATCTCTTTATACAAACAACAACAGTTGCCCTTTTGGTGAACAGCAGCACTGAACACTGATTCCCTTTCTTTGATATCTCACCCTTCTTCCAGAGTTACAGCTTCAAAGGATTTTCCTGTCTTATGATATGACCCGCAGTCTACATTTTAAAGCACAATATTTGCAGCTGTATCTGTAATACTTATTCCTGTTTGCATGAGTCCTTATTACTTGTACTTCCACAGCTCTTTGGATATCTTTGGAAAAGCTGCTTCTGCACCCAGCGTGTGTCGTGTGTGCTTGTGATAGCGTGTGTCCGTGCAATTTGCTCACTCTTCTCTGAGTTCCTTACAAACTGCAAAACACTATGTTCAGATAGGCATTGCCTGATTTACTTCAGGAATTTGTTCCTTCTTTGCATCAGCCTTCTTTTTAAAAACTTCTGTGTGGTTGAAGAAACCTTTGCAGCCCCACTTCTAAGGAAGGCTTTGATCAACAGAAAGAGGATGACTTCCCTTGTCACAGGCAGCACATAAGTCACCTATTCCTTCCACAAATGCAGTGTGTATATGCCAGAATAAATTCAAAGCTGTCTTTGCTTGCGCCTTGTGAATCAAGACTTAGTTTGATGAACACACATTTTTTCCAACCAGGACAAATATTTTCTTCAAGTTCAAAGTGGGGTCCTGTTTAGCCTTCAGTCTGGCATGAGTTTCTACATAATTCTTTGTCAAAACTCAAAAATTCTAATTTTTCTTTTAAACAAGACTTTTTTTCCATTTTTGTTTCATCCTAAGAAATAACAGCAAATTAGACAGCTTGGTTTTTTTTTGTTTCTTTTTTTTTGTGTTTTTTTTTGTTTGTTTGTTTGTTTGTTTGTTTGTTTGTTTTTTTTGTTTTTTTTTTTTTTTTGTTTTGTTTTTTGTGGGCGACCAAAATGCTAAGAATAGCTTCGGGTCTGGAAACAGTACTATAAATCATAATGCTTCTCTTTCTGGTTCATTTTAGCTGCAACATCCTTGTCTTTCTGGAGTTGTCTGTCTTATTCAAGTGAAGACCAGATGTGTGGATCCTGATGTCTCTTACACTTGAATCATCTCTATTTGCATTTGCAAGTGTCACAGAAACACCTTCTCCTGTTTGAAGGCTTCTCATTTCAAGCTTTCTTGATTTCCACACTCAGGACAGAGGAATGCTGTACCATCTGCAAGCCTTGGGCACTTTGCCAGTAAAACTGCTGTCTGAAATAATTTCCAGCTTCACATTGAATTTTTCACAGAAATACGAGCTCTGCTTAGGTGCCTTCTAATATGCAGCATTAAAACACTATAACCAAGCGCTGGAACTTTAGCCATGCACATGAAGCTATTGCTCTGAACATGGAGCTTGTTTTGCTAGTCATCACACATGAGATGCTTGAGAGCATTGCTGATTTATGACATTGGTTTGGTTTGGCACAACCTGCTTTTAGATAGCAGGGGGGACACAGAGGTGGCTTCTGTGAGAAGCTTCTGGAAGCTTCCACCAAACCCAGCAGAGTCAATCCCTGATGGCTGTGAAGATGATCATGCTGCTGGCCAAATCTGGGCTAGTTAGAGAGGTTGGTAATGCCTCTGTGATAACAGATTTAAGAAGAAAATCAAAACAAAGTGCACACAGTTTTTTGTAGCTAAAGAAGAGGGGGAGGTGGGAACATGTGAGGGAAAACAACATGGAGACACCAAGGTCAGTGCAGAAGGAGGGGAAGGAGGTGCTCCAGGCACTGGGGCTGAGATTCCTCTGCAGGCTGTGGTGAGACCAGGGTGAAGCAGCTGTGCCCCTACAGCCCATGGGGGTCCAGGGGGATGCAGAGATCCACCCACAGCCCGTGGGGAAGGTGCTCATGCTGGAGTGGGTGGATGCCTGGAGGAGGCTGTGATCCTGTGGGAGATCTGGTGGAGAGAGGGGGCCCGTGCTTCCAGGCTGGAGCAGCCTGTCTTTGGAGAACTACACCCTGTGGAAGAGTGACCCATGCCACAGCAGTTTGGGGAGGACTGTCTGCCCATGGGAAGGACTCATGTTGCAGCAGGAGCTGTAGAATTGCTGCTTGTGAGGGTGGACCCACACCAGGGCAGTTCACAGAGAACTCTCTCCTGTGGGAGGAACCCCACTGTCTCACAGGACTCCTTTCCCACAGCAACAGAAGAAAACCTTGGGTGACAAGCTGACCAGAACCCCATGCTCTCGCCCCTTACACGGTCAGTGGGGAGGAGAGAGGGGTCGGGCTAAAAAGGTGTTTTTAAGGACTTATTTTACTTCTCATTATCCTCCTCTGACTCTGCTAGTAATAAATTCACCTAGTACCTATAAACTGAACCTCTTTTGCCCTTGGAGTGTTTTTCCTGGTCCTTATCTCAAGTCATTAAGTGTTTGGTAATTTTTTTTTCTCATCTGCCCGGCTGAGGAGGAGGGCAGGGGGAGGGTGAGCGAGAGACTCTCATGGGTGCCTGGCATTGGGCCAGTGTCAAACCACAAGTGTCATCCATTTCTACTGGGTACCTGGAGTGAGGTATCTGTGTGATGGACCATGAGGACGTCAAACTCCCACTTGTTTTGGGCTATCAGTGGACTGAACCCTTAACTGGCTTTTCTGGCACCGTTTTGCAATTTCCTCTAACACAATGGTGTTACGGGAATTTAAATACTGACTACTAAACATTTCTCTCATTATTTTTACTTGAGACCATAAACACCCACTTATCTTGACAAATAATGTTAGATATTTTGTTGAAATAAAGTTTTGGTCAAGTAACAAGCAGGTAGGGCAAACACTTAAATCTTTACCCCCGACTCTGTCCTCCCTCCTCTCTAGGTTGCTGATCAGATTCAGGAGACAATGGGACTGAAATTCTCTACACTGACTGTAATAATCATCTCTCAACAACCAAGAACAGAGCAAGATCACAATAATAATAAATTAATATGTGGAAATAAGTGCTCTTTATTTATTTCTGTTATAGTGACTTATGAACTTTCTGCTGCATCTGTCATTGCCATCAACTCAGCAATATGCTTCCAGATATCTACCAGCAGGATGTTTCACACTGAAGAGCACTTCCCATTTTGAAACACAATAAATCCACTCATTATTACTAAATAAATCAGCAAATTAAATAAATCAGATGAAGTACTAAGACAGATTCTCCTTTGGCTATCAGCTTTGTTGGAGCTGACATAAACTTGTATTGGCTTTATTAATGAATCCACCTCCAGCCGCAAACTTGTATGCAAACTGTCATGGGAACTCTGGCATGAACCACATTTTCCTGCACTTCATGCAGTTATGGTCTACAGCTGCTACAATAATTGCAGGACAATATTATGTAGAAGTATCTGCTACCCAGATGCTTCAGTGCCTGAGCTGCAAACCTCTGTCCCTTCCATACAGTCCTAAATCAGCCTCTGTTCACCAAAACTCAGTTGTAAATGCAAGGCATACTAAAGAAACATAGCAATGAAACAGGCAACTTGGCCAATAGTTTCGTCAGAACCTGTATCACCCATGCAGCTCATCACAGGTTAGTACTGGATGCTCCTTGGATCATGTGACATTTACCTGGTCTTGTGGAAAGTGCCTTTGCCCATGACTGGGAGGTTGGAATAGATGATCTTTAAGGTCCCTTCCAACCAAAAAAAATTCTATGTCTCCAGGACTGTAGGGAAATGTGTCTTACCAGCCCCTTTGCCCTGCGTGGTGGAGCTTATCTGCTGGGACCATTTTAGCTCTTGCTGTCTCCACATGGCCTGACAGTGCTTTTGCCCTCTCTTGCGTGGGAAAGGTTTTTCTGCAGCTTGATACAAGACCTCAGACTAACAAACAAAGGAATATGCTACAGATATGCAAGGAGAGTCCTACCCAAAACTATGTTTGCAACATTGGTTCTGAGGGTAATTTACAGATTGGACTAAAGCACCAAGTGGACAGATTTTCTTATAATTTTTCTGAGTTCTGGCTTGTATTTTTCACTTTCTCCATCAAGATTACTTCTTACTTTATTTAGATTTTTTGAACAGTAGCTGTACAATGCTCTGATGAAACCTAAGTAATTATTGTTTCCTTTAATAATTAACAATAATCAACAAAAATAGCAATTAATATATGATAATGAGAAAAATGAGTGTATATCAACCAGATGAGGAATGCCTGATGAATGGTCTTTATTCCTACATCACTGATGAAGACAAGCATATCACTGTTGTTTATCTGAAGTCGTTTAAGCCTTTCATCTAGTGATAAAACACTGAGAGGTCTGTTTGTTGTAAGGAATATCAAACATACATTTCTGATATTATCAGGAACCACTGGTAATAGCTGTTGTCCACAGTAGATATTGAACACAGGCATTTAATCCCCCCCAAGCCTTTCTTAACAAATGCTGTTAGTGTGGGCTCTCATAGCCCTGCAGTAATCATATTCGTTGTAATTGACCCACTGTCTTAGCTACAGCAGAAGGAAAAATCCTCAGATTTACCTTAGCTGTTACTTAAATTTACACACTAAACACTCTGAAATGTTTTTTTCCAGACAGATGGTGATACCAAAAGGAAAGAAACATGAGAGTCTCTAATATTCAAGTGTCTACTGCCCATTTTCTTAATCTTTCTGAATGAATGTTTGAGCTTATTATACTAATAGAAGCCTGCCAAGTCTTTGGATTTATTGCTCTGAATCGGTGGAGTCATTGTCATTATTAGACCAGTTGCTAGTCAATACTTAAAAGCATTCATTACCTGCAAATGACAGAAATGCTCGTACACTATAGATTTTTTTTATTGTTGTCCAGAATGCATGCTTCCTATTGAAGGGAATAATGAGAGAAGGATTAAGTGAGAGGTCAGTAAGGATTTTACTGATAAAGTGAACAATGTAGTAGGAATCCCTATGTTATTCCAGAGTCTTTTCTCATTTTCCTCATTTTTTGTATGCATGCAAATTTGAAGACAACAGGAGTGTTAGTAGTTTGTGTGGGTAACTGGTGCATCTGCCCTTGACAAGAGCCTGCATGTTGTAATTTGAAATTAATTGATTTCAGTGAAATATGCGAGTAGTAACTGCCTTTCTGCTCTTGGATGGCCTGTTTTATTTGTAGTACAAGATTCATGAGCTACTTCTTGGTTCGGACATCCCTCAGGCTTGGGCCTTTCCTCAGCTGTGGATATTGGCTCTGATTCAGGATAAGAGCTAAGGTACTGGGCTAGGTCTTCCCCTTGTATGGCCCCTGCCTAAGAAATGGGCACCTAAATCCTTTAGGTTCCTTTGGAAACCTCAGCTGCAGTTCCTTCTAAAAGGAATAGCAAAGAAGACAGACTTGTCAAAGGAACTGGAACCCAGTAGCTTCTTTTGTTTTCAATGGGAGCTGCAGAGTATTAAGCCTCTACAAAAATCTTTCTGTTCTTTTTGCCTTCTAACTGGGAGCCAAGAGTTTTTCAGAAATGCTGGCCAACAACTACTACAGTTATAAAGACAGTATCCTAGAATGACAGCTACTTTGACAGTGCACAACAGTGAAACAAAAACTGCTGAATTCATGTTCTATCTAGAGGTGACTGCATTCAAAGTGCTCCTCACCAGTTAAAGAGAGATGTTCCATTTTTCCACTCAACAGACTGACTGCTCTTCTTTCTGCTTTAGACTTAATCAAAAAAATGAAAGGTTCAGAAGAACACTTCTTCCAATACAACATTTATGTGATGACACAATAACCAAAATAATTACAGTCTGGAATATAATTTTCTTTTTAAGCAGTCTGAGATCTTCAAAGGCAAATTTATTGCCACCAAAATAACAGTAGATATTAAAAACAAAATAAAATAAACCCCCAAAACAACAACCTAAAGGAATCTAACCTTATTAGTGAAACATTAAGTTTAAAAGATCTATGCAATTTCCAGAGATCTTATAATTAACAAAGCAAACATTTGGAATGCATTGTATTTTCTGATTGTTAAAACTGCCATAATTCAATTAACAACTTTAAAAGGAAATTCATTAGAGAAAATATTGTCTACTTGAAAATTTTCCTCCTTAATTAGCCTGCCTTTAACTCTTCTTTTGATAAAAGACTTTTGCTTCCTATTTGATGACTGACAAATAAGAACATTGTTCTGAAAATATCTTCTTTTGCATATAGTCAGCCATAAGTACCTAGGCTGTAGAATTTTTTTCTGTATGACTTGGACACTAATCCATTGAGTGTCTCCTTATGTGTGCAGTTTTAACTCATGCAGACAATGCTATTGACTTCAAGAGGTATGGGTCAGCAGACCAATCCTTAAAAATAGCTGGGTTAAAAAATATTAATTTTAAAGTGTGGATACACGGTCAGCTTTGGATAAATGATTCTAACTGCATAACGTAAAAGAAAAATTATAAGGGAAAATGCCTACAACTCTTATTCAGCAAAAGCTCCTGTTTAAATAATTAAAGCAGATTGTGCCCAATGTATAAATTTCTCTACAAGACCCTTTTTTTCCATGGAGAGTTGAAGTTTTGTTGAATCTTCCATTTCTAACTCTGAAGTCAATTTGTAGGAGGTGGTGTGTAAAAGCACTTTAGTAGGGAAAAGCAGCAATCTCAATGCATCAAAGTTAGGTGGTAGCGGGGTTATCACTCCGTGAAAATCACATAAACATTCCACATATGAAATATTATTCATCAGGGCAAAACCCTCCAAGGGTTTCAAAGATGACAATGGTGTCATGAAACCCTTTTTTGAAAGAGGAAAAATTTATTCCACTGCTAAGATTGATTCTGTCACTATGTAGCAGGCAGTGTGACGAGGCAGAGAATGAACATAATTGAGAAGAGAATTAGCAAACCTTAAATATCTGCTGCTGCAATATCATTACCCATAAACTTGCCCTTTTTCCACCCTCTTTTCCCCAAAGACTGACATCCCATAACTGCAGTGAAAAAGAATGTGTTCTTTCGAACAGCTAAATCAACAAGGTCTCACATGAGTAGTGTTGAGTGGTGTGGTTGAATGATTTCATGAAAAACTAATCAGGTATTCATCATTGAGATCAAACACTTCCCAAGTAATTATTATCAAAACCAATTTGATAAGACCTGAAGAAGTGGCATTGCTGATCTAATCAGAAGTAGAACAGAAATAGTTCTCTCAGTTTTTTATAATGTTCAGGTATGAAAGCACAAAAATGTAATTGTATTTTATAATTAAAGATAAGAAAGCTGTCATACTGTAATCAATTATTTTAGATCAATCATAATTTTATTTCTTCTGGTTATTTTATAGGAACACTCATTTACAAATTGACTTTTTCATGTATATATATGTAATGTAATATGTGGAACAGAAATGCATTAGAAACTATCTAGTTTAAAGCTATTTCATTTAAAAAAGAAAGGAAAATATGACTATAATGGCTAACAGAACTGCTAAGTCCACATTTGCATTTTTTCTGCACAATAGTGATTTCTTTTTATATTAAAATTTAAATACAAAATATTTTTGAAAATTAAAATTGTATTTGAAGTCTCAGCAAGCTTTTATTTTTAAGGTGGCTTTACTGATTAAATTCTCAAGGATAATGTACAAGTTTTGGGAATTTAAAAGTATTTTACATGTGTTTCAAACAACGAAAGTATAAATTACAATACCCCAGTCAATTTCCAAGAATGTATTTATCTGGTCATTATTTTCAAGCAAGAGCCAAAACACATTTGAGATGGCACAAGATATCATAGTGCCATTACCCTGGTGGGTTTTGACAATATAGAATTTCAAATGGATGATATGGGGAAAAAAATCCACATTCTAATAGGCTGATTTACTTAATAATATCAGGCTGGAATCCCTATGCCACTTGCATAAATCTTAATTGACCCTAATTTTAATGGCTTTATTAGTTTTAGTTCTAAGACTATTTCATTTCTCAGAAATATTTTTCCATGCAGATTACTGAGTCATATCTGGGTGACAAAAGTTCCTAGAAAAGTGGCCTTTCTTCAGAGTCTCATTTCTTGGATAAGTACCTTAAAAACTCATTTCACAGACTATTTTGTGAATGTTTGAACTAATATGAGATATGAATATGAATGCATTTTTGGGTTTTTTTATTAATTTATGGGTAGAATGTCAGTATTTTAAAATAGCTTCCTAATATGTAAATAAAAGTCTGAATGAAAATGAACCATGCTTCTTAAACCTAAATTCATCATTTTAATGGGTTTTTTTGAGGGCTTATTCACACTGATTGCAGTCAGGTATATATGTCTATTTACAGAGAGACTAATAAAAATTAATCAGAATGGAGGAATCTGGTCCAGCCTAAAAGTTAGTATTACCTGCTGGGGAAATACACTATTTCTACACTAATCTTAAATTTATAACAGCAACAGTTGTTTTCCCACAGGCTGATCAGCAGAAAAGTTCTATGCATTCAATAGTCAGAAATTCCTATTTTGTTTTCACAGAAAGATTTTCTGTAGAAAATAAAGGCCTAAATGTGGTTCAATTTTAGTTTACGAATTTATTTTTAAGACTGCAAAATGAATTTTGTTTCAGCAGTGAAACTATCTTTGTCAAAGTGAAATTCTCTACAGCTCTTAAAAAAAATTCTGGGAAAGTTGTTTTACCACAGAAAATGGCATCTTCTCGTCACATTGTTTCTGCTGATTATCACTGATGACAAACATCAGTGACTCATTCACTTGAAAAATAAATCTTGCCAGCTTTGCTCTTAACAGGAAAGTTCTACACCCAGAAAATTCTGCTGATACCAACTGGTGCCTTTTTGTTTCATACAACTGGCACAACCATTTCTTACAGTCTGATCCAACAAAAAACATATTCTGGTTTTCAGACCCACATAAAAATAAGAACTGCTACTTTCTACAGTGTTGTACAAAACAAATCCTTAGCTATCAAAGCTTTTTATATACTATGTAATTATTTTAAGAAGCCAAAGAATTTTTTACTTCATAGACTGTCAGCTGCCTTGACTGTAAATGTATTCTATAGGCCACATTACTGTAGTTTGAGCCCTAGATGATTTCTGGCTGCAGATTTAAGCATTCCTTCACCTCTGCAAGCAAGGATCACTGTGTGTGTTGAGGACCTTTTTTACTCCAAACACAGAGGCTAATATTTGTTTTTGAAACCATAAAATTCTGGTATAATAAGAAAATGCTTTAAAAAGTGAAACAAAAGCAGTAGGCCTGGATTCCCCAAACTTCATTTGCAATGGGTAGCTCTTTATTTGTAGACAGTTGGTCAGGTTACTTGACTGGTTATGAGTACAATATCATGAAGTGACCCAATATTATTTTCCTAAAGTTGCTTACTGCATTCGTGGTTGCACATTGAACATCTGATGTGTTGAAGACTTCTGCCATTAATACATGAAAGAGAGCACAACTTTCCTTTACTAGGAAACATTTTATAAAATGTCCTCTCTTTCCTTAATTGTTGCCATACCTTTGATGATACCTAGCTTTCTCTAATGACCATAAATGAAGTAATAATATTTTAGTCAAGTGAAAAGCCACACTGTACTGTTCACCAAAGTCCTTTTGAAAGATATCAGTGACATGGAGTCTTTATGGGCAGAAATTGAAAGGAGACCTTAGATGGCGTGTAGCCAGAAAACAGAACTTCACCTTAGTGCATTCATGGTCCTCTGGCATTTCTTTGAGCCCACTCAAGAGCTTCCCTGAGATTTACCAACAGCATCTCTCTACCCTGCCACATGAGAGCAACCATCACTTTCTGACATTTTAGCAGGACAGAATTTTCCCCACGTCACCAAGAGTATCTCCAATCAGAAGTAATTGGAAAGGATTCTGACTCTGAGCAGCATCTTGTATGTTACATTGTGTGCAAGAGCTGACCCTAGGGAAATACACAAATTCAGTAAGACATCTAGGGAGTTTGTGCAGGTCATGCACATTGACATACTCCTTTACCTCTATTCGAAGGTTTCTGGCCACAAGAAAGAGATCAGACCATTATGTGCTTTATCTGAACAAAGACATTTTTCTAAGTACCAGTGGAAATTGTTGGGAAATCTCCCAGAACCTCCTTAATGCCATGGAAAGCAATGGTAAAACTCCTATTGTATTCAACAGAAGTAGTTCTTGGAAAGAAAATAAGCTTGTGGCCCTTCTGTCTGCTTCACATCAAATTCCTATCAATTTTGTCTAATATCTTCAGCCGCAGCAGGAGAACTAGATGAGGTCTGGCAGAAAAGATTCTGCAGTAAATTCCCTCTGCCAAGCATTGCCTCCGTGAAACTCAACAAATCTCTTCACTTAGCTGCCTTTTACTCTTCCTCTGCAGAGGACAGAATAACTATTCCTGTCTCCCACTTTTGCTTGCTATGTTTGCCTAGATATCCTTTCTTTAGATGACAAACTATTTTTGCATTGTGTCAATGTGCTCAGGTTCAGTTAGTTGAAGTAGTTTCTGGAGAGACTGGAGGTAGGTTCCTTAACTAAACAACCCTCCAGACTACACTGACTCCATCAAATGCCATTGGAGACGTGTTAAGGAGCTCTAGATGCCTTCTTGGCCTGACAGCTGTCAGGTGGGATCTTCAAGAGATCCTTACCTCTCTTCAGTAGCAGCTGGAGATCAACTGACACACCTTATGGTACTTGAAACGGCACAAGCTGCCTATGCAGGGAGACAGTTGCATCTAATTTTAGATCATTACTGACTACAGCGGAGAGAAATGTAGCTTGGGTGCTGAGAGCTACATGCAGATCTAAATGTAGGTGCTTGAATCCTGACCCAAAATTTGCTGTTGGTCTATCTTCAAGAGTCTGGGATTAATATGAAGTTACAGAAGGTCAGTGGTCTCCAATAGATCTGGTGTCACATCTGCCAGCTTCACGCTGGCAGAAGTCATGGGCATCACTGGACAATCTCAAAAGTCATATGATATATGACGAGGAAATTGAATATGCCTTTTTTTGTGACACACTCCAAACCTGACATGTCAGTCATGGCATGCTGAAAAGTTAATCCCCTCAATTGCTAGAATATTTTTGGCCAAGATTCATTGTAATATTTTGGTTGTAATTTTTTAGGTTTTTTGATACAGTCTTATATGTCAATGGAAATATTGTCAAGCCACTCTCTGAGGAAGACTGCAATTGCTATTAGAGTAATTTTCTTCTTTTAAATTGAACTTTTACACTTACCATATTATTTCCTGTAAATTATCTACAGAGTCAGATGCCTTTGGAACATACACTAGCAGAAATCGGGATTAATGTTCATAAATCTATGGGACCAGATGGGATCCATCCCAGGGTGAGGAGGGAGCTGGCAGATGAGCTTGCAAAGCCACTCTCCATCATTTACCAGCAGTCCTGGCTCACTAGTGACGTTCCAGATGGCTGGAAGCTGGCCAATGTGACACCCATTCACAAAAAGGGTGGGAAGGAGGATCCTGGTAATTATAGGGCTGTTAGTCTGACTTCTGTACCAGGTAAGGTTATGGAACTGTTTATTTTGAGTGTCATCACACAGTACTTATAGGATGGCCTGGGTATCAGACCCAGCCAGCATGGGGTTACGAAGGGTACGTCATGTTTGATCAACCTGATCTCCTTTTATGACCAGGTAACCCGCCAAGTGGATGCAGGGAAGGCTGTAGATGTTGTTTACTTGGATTTCAGCAAGGCCTTTGACACTGTCTCCCACAGCATACTCCTAGACAAACTCGCAGGCCGTGGCTTGGACAGGAGCACTCTTTGCTGGGTTCAGAACTAGCTGCATGGCTGGGCCCAGAGAGGGGTGGTGAATGGTGCTGCATCCAGCTGGCAACCAGTCACCAGTGGTGTCCTCAGGGATCTGTGCTGGGGCCAGTTCTGTTCAATATTTTTATAGATGACATGGATGAGGGGATTGAGTCGTTCATTAGTAAATTTGAGGATGACACTAAGCTGGGAGCGTGTGTTGATTTGTTGGAAAGTAGGAGGGCTCTGCATGGAATGGAATGCTTGGATGAAAGGGCAGAGCCCAATAAGAGGAAGTTTAACAAGTCCAAGTGCCAAGTCCTGCATTTTGGCCACAATAACACCCTGCAGCATTATAGGCTGGGGATGGTGTGGCTGGACAGTGCCCAGGCAGAAAGAGACCTGGGAGTGCTGACGACAGCCAGCTGAACATGAGCCAGCAGTGTGCCCTGGTGGCCAAGAAGGCCAAGGGCATCCTGGCCAGTGTCAGGAATGGTGTGGCCAGCAGGAGCAGGGAGGTCATTCTTCCCCTGTACTCAGCACTGGTGAGGCCTCACCTTGAGTGCTGTGTCCAGCTCTGGGCCCTGAGTTTGGGAAGGACCTTGAGACACTTGAGCACATCCAGAGGAGGCAACAGGACTGGTGTGGGGCTTGGAACACATGCCCTGTGAGGAACGACTGAGGGAGCTGGGGTTGTTTAGCCTGGAGAGAAGGAGACTCAGAGGTGATCTTATCACTCTCTACAACTCCCTGGAAGGTGGCTGTAGCCAGGTGGGGGTCAGTCTCTTTTTCCAGTCAGCAGCTGACAGAACCAGAGGTCACAGTCTCAAGCTGCATCAAGAGAAATACAGGTTGGATATTGGGAAAAAGTTTTCTATGGAAAGTGATGAAGTACTGGAATAGTCTGCCCAGGGAGGTGGTGGAGTTACCATCCCTGGATGTGTTTAAAAAAGATTGGATGTGGCACTTGGTGCTATAGTCTAGTTGAGGTGTTAGGGTGTGGGTTGGACTCAATGGTCTTGCAGGTCTCTTCCAAACTAGTGATTCTGTGATTTTGTGATTCTGTAATGATTCCCTGGTTTAACATGGTTCTTATTAACAAGTGAACACACAAAAAAAAAAAAAAAAAAAAAAAAAAAAAAAACTTGACAAAAATGCAATTTCCTTACATTTCCTGAAATACATTAAATTAGAAAATCAAATCAGTATGTTAGCATGCTGGCTGGAGGTTTGTTGATATAGCAAAATGTTAACTTTTGGGTGTAGGCTTGAAGAGCATTTTTGAGCAAATATCTGTGTGAAGTCACTAAAATATCTGGATACAATGAAAAGCGCACACATACAATGCCTTTGTCCTTACTCAAAAATAAACATAATCCTCCTCAATGCTTCAGTTCAGCCTTAAACATGTTACAAGTACTACTGAGCATGGACCTTCTACTCACCACTAATCCTAAATGCTGGTTTTGACCTGCAGTTGTTTTAAAAAATGTAGTTATGGTATAATACCTGTGTTTTCTTAACATAGCTGCCAAAGCACTACTCTTCTGTGCAGTCAGGCTGCAATAGTAAGAACATGTAAAGATGAGCTTGGTCTATAGGGAAGAACTACAAGAGAAGGCAAGGCAAACATTGCAAAAAAGATTTGAGATTGCAAGAATGAATCTGTGGGATGAGTAAAGAAGGATCTGGAAGAAAATCATAAAAGAGGTGAAAAAGAAGCAAAAGAATAGAAAAATGACAGCGCTCCCTGAAGGAGGCAAACGTGGAAAAATGGTTTTGGAGAAAATGTAAAGTGAAAAAGTGAAGAGACAGCTGCAAAAGACAAAGCAGATGAAGAGCAGATCAAAAAATTCCTCTGAGAGAAGTGTAGGTAGAGAAGAGGAAGAAAAAATGTCTTTATATGAGACACTTTTCCTAGTAAATAGAGGTGGATAATGCTTTTCATACCCAAGAAATACATTTTTTTTTTGGTAAGCATTGTAGGCAATGTTTCCTCAAAACCTGAGACTTGACTGAAAGCTGTATGCAAATGGCATAGGTTTTATATCAAATCATCTTGCCTGGTATTACAAATATATCTGACTGACTTAAAATGCAGTTTCAAAAAACAATTGTTACTGAAGCTTTTCAATAAACCAAGTAAGTGTTTTAAAATGACAGTTAAAGCCACAGTGGAAGTACCAGGAACAAACAGCACAGTAAGTTTAATCGACATATGTTTGTTCAGAACTCAATTAAATGGAAACAAGTTTAAACTTTTTTTTTAACTTTGCCTTCCAAAATTTATGGGTTATGCAGCTTATTACTCCCTAGCTCACAGAAATACTGGTAGTTTCCCAAATGTTTTCTTTCACATTGCAGAAGAAACTGCTGCTTGCCTTCTTTCTTGGAAGAGAGGAAATATCAGTGAGGAAGAAGGAACTGCTTTCTAATGGTCTATCAATTTTCTCTAAAATATAGATAGGATAGATGGATAGTGAATGGATAAATAAGTAGACTCAGCAGCATCACATTACTCCAGGAGCTGAATCTTTAACTTCTGCACCCTTTTCAGGCCACAGCTTGGTCATGCTAACATTAGTCTTGCTATTTTTAAGAGAATATCAGTGATACTTGCCCATTTAGGTATCACTAGATATTGCTTAAGAAAACTACTTTTTCTCAAATAAAAGAAATGTAAAGCTTGAGGACTTTTAAGATTACATGGATGTAGAAAAACTGTGTGCATAAAACTATTTTGCCTCCTTTCCTTATGGTCATGAACATTCAGAAGAACCCATAATTTCTGTGTGTGGAATAAAGGCAGAAGTGGCAAGTTTCCAGCAGAAATCGAGACCTGCATAGTACTCAGCATGTGAGGAAGAGTTTTCTCAATATTAGCCTTTTGTTAGTCAAAATTTCAGGGTATTATGCAGATTTTTGGCCACTGTTTTGGCTCATGTGTGACACTGCTCTGCCCCTGTGGGTGAGAAAGTATCAGGGGACAAGAGCCTGGCCTAAAAATGCTCTGTGTAACTTGCAGCCTCCATAGGACATTGAGTGTCTGCCACTGAGCCTGCAGGTAAGATACTTAAAATCACCAATAAATACATTAAATGAGTTAGTTTTATGGACAATTTTAGCATGCTTCAGCCTGGCATTTAAGCATCTAAACCTAGCCATTATGGTCCAGTATGTACAATATTGTCAAGCTGCCTACCTGACACAGATTTTAATATGCTTTTCTAAGCACCTCGATGACCTGAGTACTGTAAGGAGGTGGTGGTGGAATCAGAGATCTCACACCAAACAATGGGAAGGCAGTGCACACGTGAAACCAAACACAGCTCAAATAAGGATGCAACTGCACACAGATGAATGCAGTGGATGTACATCACATCTCCCATGGAGCAGTGCCCCCTTTGCTGAATGATTAAGAGCTCTGTTCTAGTGCATGGAGATAAGCCTGATACTGCTGCTGTTACCTTTCACATGTAATTTAATGCTGGCACACGTTTTTCTAAATATTAATTGGAAAAATAGGTAGCCTGAAAGAATATAAATAAATCAGATTTATCGCATAGTATAGCACAAAGACTTCAGCATAAGTGCATCAGAGTTAACCAGCTCTGATGATCTTTTTTATACATCTGTAAGATTCCTAATAGCAAAATGAAGCCCCAGACTCACTCCTTTGTGGAAAGGAAATCAGCTGAGAACCTGTTCCTAGTGTAAGCCTGGTGCACTAATTGTGAATCATTTTGAGAAGCTGCTCATTGACAGCTTCATGCTGGGAAGTCTAAATTACTCTGTCCCATTTTCTCAGAGGGAGAGAATCATTTGTGTAGGTCTTTCTACAGCCTGAATCCCAGCCTCCACAAAACGAGATGTGCTAAGTAAGGCAGCAGCATTTAGGAGCCTAATGAATGTGCATACACAAGTATGAAGACACACTTGTAAGCTGGCACTGGTAAGGAAGAGTACATTATTCAATGTATCCTCTTTGAAAAAAAATCAATAAAATTCATATACAGTATGCTCATTGTAAAACGACATGTGCTGCATTTAATACTCACTGACGTGACACTTAACAAACAGTCTTGAACTGAGATCTATTTGCATTTGATTTCTGTCACAGCTTGACAAAAAAGTCTGTTGCTTTCATCTGCTTTTTCTTTTTAACACTTCTAACCAAAGATGCATAGGTGTACCTTGCAGGCAGAATAAAAAGCAAAGTGCCCTATAAAGGGGTCTCAAACCTTTTTCACTAAATGTCTATAATATACCCCAATGTTCAATCACTTTCTCAGCCCAGCAGAAATAATAAAGAATATTTTTAAGAGCTACTGAATATTTGGTGAATTTTAATTAAATATACATGTACAAAAGGGCAGGAAATACAGATTTGTCCTAGCCTTGAATGACGGAATAGTCTGCTAGTAGAATCTCACAGAACATTGCAGTGGGGACAAGAAAGGATCACACAACAAGGACAGAAGGAAGCCTAAAAGACTAACAGAGACAGGTTGTGCAAGGAGATTTGAGATTATTTAAACTCACCTTGTGACCAATCCCATACAACTCAGGCATAAAAATAGGGAGTTTTCCTATATAGCAATGCCTTTACAGACCTACAGTAGATCCACAGTACATTGGGTGAAGGCAAACACTTCTAATAGACTCTAACATCTCTGTGGAAATATGATCAAAGATCTGACCTTTAGGTTTTGTGATTAATATTTAAGTCATGAATGTTTCCATAATTCTGGTGACTCAGAAAAATGTGAAATGTTTAAAGCTCATTGATTTCATTCATGCCAAGGTGCAATCACAATAGATGCATCATAGGAATCCAATTTATGTAGCAACTTTATTTTCACCTACGTATTTCCAGAGATATCATCATTTTGGTTGAAGTGTGTGTCCTGATTCCTTTTCCTCTTTTGCTCAGCCGGAGTCTTGCCATTTCCTTGGGATGTGAACCTTTCAGGTAGTCTCTGATGACTCAGAATATGTACTGATCACACTTAATTCCTCTCCAAGCGCAGTTCAAGAACAGTTTAATTGAAACCTCAGTGAAAATACCAGGGAGAAGTAACATCTGTGCCCTCCCCATGATGACATTGTTACTGCAGCAGTTACTCTCAGAAAATGAAATCCTGACTTCTAGATACACTCACTTTGACTGGGTTACCATTCAATAGCTCCTAACACCCAGAAAACCGCTCCTGTCAGGCCAGCAGTGCATAGAGTATGTGTATGAAACCTGTCCCCTTTAAGCTGCAGCATCAGGACTGCACAAACCTCCAGTCCCTCTGGTTAGGTGAGTCACAGTTTCTTCCTCCTTTTCCAAATATCTTTCCTTAAGATCTGGAAATGTCATAGAAGTTATTGATGCATCCCTGATTCAGATAGTAAATTCCAAACCAGAAATGGATTTCCAGAATAAGTGAAAGGAGGGATAAAGGACAGAATCAGAGAAAGGAGAGTTGTGATTTCAAATCCTTTGTGGCAGCTTGGGGAACTACCAATCTCTGAATGATCTTCCTGCACTACCATGATAATATGTCAATTATCAGAAAAAATAAGAGAGAGAGAGAGAGAGAGAGAGAGAGGTCAGAGAGAGAAAAGGACAGGTCTTTTCTGTGTGGAAAAGGGGAATCTCTGAGGGAACTTAATCACAGTATAAAAGTACTTACAGGATGATTGCAAAGAGGACAGAGTGTCTCTCTCTTCACAAGGAGCCACATGGAGCAGGCAAGGGGCAGTGGGTAGAAACTGCACTGGTAAAAATTTCATCTTGACATAAGGAAGAAATTATTAGAGACCAGCCAGTTGCTGGAATAACACTTTGAGGGATATGGTAATGTCTGCAAGTTTCCAAGATGGAATGTCACAGGCTGCTAGACAATACCATCTAATCTCCCTTTCCCACAGAAATTTGGACCAGATTATCTTTGGAAGTTCCCCAGAAAGTAGGCTGTTCTGTGATTATATGATTGTTTATGAATTCTGTGTACACAATCTGGCCATTTTCACTGGGTTTAGTTACCTGACTCCTGATTTGGTTCACACGTGATAGGAAATGTGATTTTTCACTCTAAATAACATGGCAGTAGACAGAAGACAGACTTTTTGAGGACAGGGAAAATGGTAAAAAGTAAGGAATCTGGAAGGCCAGTTGTTATCTAGAATTCTTGGACTGCAAATTTGACCTTAAGTTCTTCTTTGAATGAACTTTTGTCTATTTGATATAGAGACTTACCTTCAAACACCAGCCCCCTAGCCCTCCCATTAAAATCTTAGAAAGTGTCTGGTTGGTGCTTCTTAGTCCCAATTTCTAGTTTTGCCAGTGGAAATGTTTCCAGAATAGAGACTGCAGAGCTAGTCTGCTAATTTGAAGAGATAGAAAAGAGTATTCATTTTAACAGGAACCTGTTCCATCTCGTCACAGAAAATGGGACTCCATATGTACAGTAACTGAATTATTAAGTGGACAGATTATTTGCCTGAGGACATATTTATTTGGCCTAGAAAAAAAAAAATCTGTGCATTTTGTTGCAGTAGATGAGTTCTGGCTAATATAAATACCTGCTACAGATTCCCCATCCTTTCTTTTAGCTTGGGTTTTAATGTTTATTGCTCTAAACATAGACACATGTTGTAGAGACTCATGAAAACACTTGGAAGTCTTTTGCTGCCTGGTTTATACCATCAAAGAATGGGGCTCATGTTTGACATGCCTCCTGGGCTCTGGTTCCCCACAAATTCATGAGTTTAAACATGTGGCCATACCAGCTGGGGACTGGGGACTGGCCATGAACATTAGGCTGGGCACAGGTTTTAATTCACTGTGGAATTAAGCCCCCAGCTATCAGATGAATGATGCAAATTCTGCAGCCTTCTGAATCCACACATTTTACCTTATAAACATTCATGTATAAAATCACTTTTTACAGCTAGTGTTAATTTCAAATTCTGGTTATCGAAAGCAAAAAAATGCCTCCGTAATTTATGTAATATTTATTTAAACCATTAAAAGAGAATTTGCTAAGAGCAAGAAGAGATAACAGATATTACTACTCAAGGGTTTTTAGCAGAAATGAAGCTTTCTTCATAATAGAGTTATGTAAGACATTCAGAATTTGTAATTTACTGAGTTTCAGTTTTAAATTGTGCTGCTTCTTTTATGTACAGATGTAGCAATTTTCTGGTCCCAGTTGAAATGTGTTTTGGTTGTAAGGTTTCAGTGAAAAAACATTTGTCTGTTTCTTAATTAAATATAAGATTGCTCTTATTCTCAGAGTTTCCTCCATAGCAGAAATTTAATTTTCACCCAGCCCGTTTCTTGTCTTTATTTTCCTCAGTTTATCCCAAGTTTTCAAAGGCGATGTTAATATATTTTTATTAATTTTATTTTATGTATGTTTTATTATATTTTATTATCTTCATTTTTATTTATCTTTTATTTATCTCTTGGAAAAAAAAAAAAAGAACAAAAGAATGAGAAAGCAAAAATAAAGGACGTGACCTAAACCAGTTAGCATCCGCAAAGAGTAATCTATCTGAAGAACATGAATGCATCTAGATCATATATATGACATAAATATTACCTACAAATTCATACTTTGTGAAAACTTAGTAGCTTTCAGATGAGAGAACTTGCATGTAGATTGTTGTCATTTTGCTATTTATCTGTCTGGAAAATTGTGGCCAACCAAGGGAAGCTGTAATTGCAGCTTCCCTGGTGTGTGTGTGCATTTATGGGTGTGCTGACTGAGACAAATCCCCAGTTCAGGCTGGTGTGTGGATCCAAACCCACCATGCCATGAGTGCTCTCCAGCTCTCAGCTGGTGTTCATTTGTCAGGGATTCCTCAATACACTGAGGCATGCACTCTTCTCCCCTTCCTCCTGCTCCTCCATGAATCTGTTTCTGCAGGAGGAGCCACGGTGGTCTCCAGCACACCTCCCTGCCTGGGTCAGGAGTGCTCAGAGCCTGTGTGATGCTGCAGCTGGATTTTGGATGTAGACATTGGGATAGAGGGATTGCATTTGTGCTGTTAAAGACAAGAGGGAGGGCACACGGGCAAGCTCAAGATCAGAACCACTGCCACTGCTTAGCTTTAGTTTATGGCCTCTCTCTTAGTCGTAAGGGTCAAGACCACAGCAAATCGGAAACCACCGTGTCCCAAAGTGATCCCAAGATCATTGTCTAGCCTGCTGTCATTCAGCAGCGCAGACATGCTCACAAATCTGCCAGCAAGGCAGGACAAGAGGAGCTCAGAGAGCCAGAAGTAGCCACGGGACCCAGTGAGCCACAA
Source organism: Melospiza melodia melodia (assembly GCF_035770615.1). Lineage (NCBI taxonomy): Eukaryota > Metazoa > Chordata > Aves > Passeriformes > Passerellidae > Melospiza > Melospiza melodia. Next base: position 103,631,850 of record NC_086195.1, on the reverse strand, counting down.
GTGGGGACACACTGGGGTTGTCTTGGAAGCAGGTGCAACAAGCTTTTGGGGTATTTGGAAAGGTATATTCTCACAACAAAGGGATTGTAGCACTGAGGAAGTAGAAGGGCAGAGAATGTCAGGAACATGCTACTGGGTTCATGGCTTCAGAAGAGTCATAAAGAGGGGGGGAAGAGAGAAAAGTAACAGCCTTGATTTCAGGAATATTTGAAGTAAAAGGAACTTGAAACTTTGAGGTAAAGTTTGACTACTCTCCATCTATAGCAATGAATGTTTATTATTTATCAAAAGGATTAATGCACATGAAAAGTTCTGCCAATGGCACCTAAGGGTATTTTCTAATGACAAGGGTGGACATATCAGTGTAGGGGATAGCCAGCCTGAAAAGTGGACAGCATGATGGAAAAAGAAGTTCAGTTGGCATGCCAGCCAAGAAAGGAGTGCCAGAGTCTGGAACAAGAGCAGCCTCCTGCCCATATGTCTGTACTTATCCAGCTGCCTTGCAACCCTAAAATACAAACTGAAAGCTCTGCTTCCTGATGCAGTTCATTTGATCCTCTTCTTTCTCCATTTATCCTTCTTGTCAGGAGCCACTAAAATTACTGTAACTGCCAGTTCTATATTGGATAGTGGAATGAACATCTTCTCTGCTGATGAAGGCTTATATTATCAAAGCAGCTTGATTGATAACATCAGAAAGTTCTATGGATACCTTCTGGTTTTGAAAATGGACTTAAAATAAAAAAATTGTTTATTCTGATTTTACTCTTACTGAAATTATTTTTTGGATTATTTTGTGTCCTGTTTTTTCTCTTCTTTTAATCAATAATTTTCCAATGTTTGCTTGCAATATGGTTGAACAAGTTGGGGTTTCTGCACTTGAAATAAGAGACTTCAATGGTTTAATTGTACAGTGCTGAGTTCACAAAATTTTTTTTTTTTTGCTTGATGAAATCAAAAGAAGAAAACCTTACATATAGGAAGATGATCTTTAAAAAATATTTAGGGAAAAGTGTGATTTGAATAAATCCTTAAATACATACAAGTTTGAATGAAGTCATAGCCTATTGGTCTCATCAGTATCATGTATCATAGTATCATGTATCATAAGTTAATGTTCCATTTTGGTGTTCAAAACCAAACTCCTAAATATTCTATATTGTTCTAACAGTTCCCTACAACCGATCAATTGTTCTGCTTTGAGCAGGAGACTGGACTAGATGCCTCTTCCTCTCCAGGTTATAATTTTCTTTGAGTCTACAAGTTTATCTGAATATTTCACTCTTTTCCTTTAAATGAAAAAACTGAGTAAGTCAAGTAGTGGCAACAAATGTGAAAAATGTGAAAGAAAACTGACAGCTGATCATGCAAAAGAAACCTATTATTTTTTGTCTACCTCCCTCTTGGCTTTTGAGGATGGGGAAAGATAACTGAGTTTTATGTCATAAAATGTCCTTATATGGAGAAAATACATTTGAAATTAAAAGCCATAATATTGTGATTAGTATTAAGGTGGCTGCATAAGTAGACTATTTTGCAGGATAGGTTTTTCCTTTAAAACCTGATCTGGGATACATTTATATGTAATTTCAAAGAGGCAATTAATATCAACAGAATGAATTAGTTCCTAAGCCAATAACCATTAAAATGTCCTGTAGATATTTTTAGATATTATAGTCTGTGCACACACTTCATATTAGGCTATCTAAAGAAGGGTACAGGGATTTTTCTTTTATTTATATACTTTTCTGTACCAATGTACTTTATCTATATTCATATATGTATATTACAGTTCTCACTGCAACTGAAGGCGGCCTTGGAATTCACCTTAAGGGTCCTTGAGTCTAACTGTATCTGAATAGGCACATATGTTACAAAAGATCAGGATAACAACTAGCTCAAATAAAGCAGGAAATAATTCACAGATTGTAGGACCAAAGTGAAAACTTACTGTTTTGGTTGAATTTGGTTCCAAGCTCATGCAGCCCATGGGCATCCTTACACAAAGACCCCCAGACACAAGTTCATTCTGCTGAAATGTGAGGTGTCAAAGGCATTCAGTCACCCTAGAGTTCATTTGTGGTCCATAGCAAAGGAATGATACCTGCAGCTTGCCTCATCACCACTTTAGGAGCCTGTCAATTACAGGCAGTAAAGAATGGTCGTGGCTTTAATTTTAGCGCTTCATTTCAGGTTTCAGTAAATGGCCTCTTTATTATTCCATAAATCTAAACAAAATCTGCAGGTATTTTCTATTCAAAACACAGAAGTTAAGGTTAATTAAGCTGCAGAATATATGATATATTATCATATATTTCTAAACACACTGTTTTGAGAGAGCTGTTGAAGACTTGCACAAGGTTGTTTTAATTTTTAAAAATAGTTCATCTTACACCTTACATAGCTAGCATTATCAAATGGTAGCAATGAAATTTGCCTCAGTATTTAATGTGACTCATTCCCTCAACAAATTTTGTACCTCATTGTGCAAATAAGAAATGCAACATTTCTGGAATAAGAAATAACACAGGAAACTGAACCCAACTGACTCTTGTTTACACCACCTTCCCTATATGTAAACAGAAACATTTTTTCAGAAATTTATGTACTCATATATGCTATGCTCAGTCTTACTTTCCTCTAAAACTCAAATCTACTTGTTACATCACAGCTGGTTGCTGTGGGAATTATTATGATGCCATGAATTAATTTATGGTGAATGACAGATAAATTCTTAAGAAGCAAGTACACTCTCTTGCACCAGTAATATTGTCATGTCCCTAATGATAAAAATGATAGAAGAAAACCCAAAAGCTACATGACACCCAGACAAAGTGCTTTCAACTATTTTCAAAGTTTTCCAGAATATATCAATTCCTTTTTAAGCAAATTGTTTTGTACAGAACTCCAATGGGAGCACTAGAAAATTCCCCTCTCCAGCCTACAAATAGATTAATCTGAAGGGCTTGAATCTGTGCACATTCTTATTCAACATTATTGGTCTCTATCAGTTTTCTCCAAGAAAAAGCTCCATGAATGTGATTTTTACAGGAAAACCTATCCTGTAATAACTCCTTACTTCCAAATTCACTCCTCCCTGAATGATATTTTATGTATTTTCTTGAAAAAAAAAAAAAAAAAAGAGAAATAACTCTGGATAAATATAAAAAAACCCAAAAACAGGTTAAAAAGTTTTTGCTATGAAAGGTATGCTCAAAGTTGAACACCCAGTTAGTCAGATTATCTGGACATTTCCCTTATATATTGATAACTTTGTATTAAAGACTTGTAACTCTGAGATAGTTCAATTTATATGAAATGCAATGGTGGTGCTTTAGTATCTAATGTATGTTCTGTTGTCATGGTGTTTTTTCCTGGTTTACATACTTTGAGCAAAAGTAATTCCAATTGAAGAATATGCCTTAGTTCATCTACAGTCTCCTCCTACAGTGACAAAATTATTTCTTTGGAGGTAACAAAACCAAAAGAGAGTACTCAGAATAAATGACAATGAGCTGACAGCCAGCCTGTCTTTGTGCATTACAACCATTGGGAACTTAAGGCATCCACACACATGTGGAAGTCAGAAGCTGACCCATGCCAGGTTAAGATGTGCTGTGGTGGAGATTACAGTTCTTGCTGCTCTTCACTCTCCATCTCCTTTTCTCTGACCCCCAGACAGGATTAAAGAACAGCAACCACAAAGAGGGAAGATTTTGAACGTTTCTTTAAAATCATGATCCCGGTCTCCCACAGAAGGAGGAAACACTGCCCCTGGATTTGTCACAACTTCCCCAGGGGTAATGTCCCTTTTCTAGACATTTCTAGTTGGGAGGTAGGTCATAACATAACAAATTGAGCACCTGCAGAGCTCAGTGCATATAGGGTACTTCCTAAGTAGTGGTTATGAAGGCAGAAAAGGGATTGCAATCACAGTTTTGCACTGAGATATTTTGTATCTGTCTATGTTTGTATCTAGGTCTAGATGCTTTATAAACTCTTGATATTAGGAGGAAATTTAGCAGTAGTTGAAATTACTGACATAAATATTTTAACTGACTCAAACAGAGGTATAGTAGCATCCTTCAAATGCTGTGGATGGGGCAGAAAAAGAGGCTTTGCATATTATAATCCTGTAGGCTAACTGGCACAGTGGGTTTTATTCTGACTGTGAACTCTAAATGGATTGGAATACAAATAACAATAATGGTGAAAAAGTTAAGTGAGAATCATCAAATAATATAATGATTGTATCAAGCTTTCATATTCACACTTGTTTGTATTGTGTCTATAAAATTAAGGTAAAATAAACCAATCTGGTACATACCACCTAGTCTTTCTCTGAGAACAGGGTATTATTTCTGAAATTATTATGTTATAAAAATGCTATATAACCTCAGGAGAAGGTTTCATTGATAGAGCTTAATATTATCAGTATTAGCAACTGAAGCTTCACCAGTTGCAGAAGTTACACCATTCATATCTTTCAAATTATGTGAACTACATGAGGAATAACTTGTCCTAAAAAATGCTCTGAGCTGATTTGGGTCTGCGGGGTAGATGTCTTCCCCATTTTTTACTAGTCAGTTCTTTGAAAACAGCTGAGGCAATCAGGAACTCTTTTACCTGCCTAGTTCATGTTGTAATTTGTTACCCCTCCTTCACATGTAATGAATCCATATATTGATTCCTAAACTACTGGAGATGATTGAGCTTATATATTTTTGCCACAATAAAACAGTCACATCTGAGTTTCCCAATGGAGACAGAAATAAATATGCTAAGCATAGAGAAGTTTAACTTTCAAGGCAGCCTTACATCTATTTCATATCCTAACAACAGTAATAATTGGGTTAGTCGATAAATAGTGTTTTGCCTCTTTCCACTTATGTCTCCTGTAGAATATGACCCAGCAGGCACAATCTTTTAATACTTTCCAGGTGGAGTATCTTAAAAAACACGGAGAGAAGATTGCTCGGTCTATGGGTTCTGCCCGGCATAAAATGGGGAACCAGCACAAGGATTTTGACTGACACTACTCTGAGAAATGATGGGAGAAAGAGGGTTAGACAGACCAGCAGACCTTCACAGAGCTTCAAAGTGAAAACCTTGTTCTTTAGAAGACTTTGAAACTTGAAACCGCAGTGATGGTTCAGAGGGCCTAAGTCTTGTGTTGAAATCTATTATCTGTTTGTTCCTGGACTATTAGCATAAACAGCAACTTTAGGATGGTGGTTTTTAGAATGCCATGTTACATATAAATACTGGTGCATAATCCTCAGTCACATAAGCTCAAAATTACACATTATTTTTAGCCTAATTAGGTATGTCTAAAAATTTTCATGTATGTGTGGGGTTTTTTTAATCTAAGAAATGGACCAAGATCTAGATGAGTCTCCTGTTCTTGAGTTTTGACATTTCCTCTTCTGTGCCTAGTAGACAGTTTTCAGTAGTAATGTTTTTGATATTTACACTACTTTTTGGAACATTTTCACCTTTGCTTTTCAGAAAACCCATGAAGTTTAGGTGAATCTTTGAAAGTATACTTTATAAAGAAGTAAAGTATAAAAAAAGATGGCTGAATTCTAGGCTCAACTAATATCTTTTAAATGCTTGAACTGGTTCTGGATCTGAACTGGATCATGAACTGGTAACTGCATATACTTCATGCTTGTGATATAATAGAATGTATTATTTTTATGTCACAATCTTCCAACTAATACAGCTGCATCAACATATCTCTATAATAAAACAACAGCAAACACAAATGTAGTGTTTAATAACTTTAAATTAATATAGTAATTAATTATTCAGGTCTCTGTAAAATTTGAATGATATTTGCAGGGTGGAGGAGGAGGATGTTATTGTTGTTGTTTTAGACACAGGATAGAAACCATCACCTCCTTGGGCAGAGCACCATGACCCAATGGCTGGAAATTCATTACAGGAAAGCACAAACATAAGTCATCTAAAACTATTTTCAGAGTAAAAACCAGTAATAACTCTTGCTGTGAAAACAGCACATTTCTCTCTTAACAATGTTAAGTGGTCTTTAACGATTCCCTCTGAGCAAGAAGCCACTGATGCATTTTGGTTTCCTCATATTTCCTTAACTTATTGGATAAATACATCTCTATTTGCTGTATGGGGTTGTTCTTTAATTTTTACAGTAACTGTGATCTTCAAATTTTGATTCTGGTTTGAACTCTCTTGGTCAAATTACGATGCCATGTGTTCCATAAATTGCATTTGTAGCTGTTAACCTCAGCAGTTTGCCTCTCAGCAGTCATGGAGCTGTGTATTTTTAAAAATGTAATAAACACCATCCACACAAACTCTAGATGATATTTCCAGTAAAAGCATTTTCAAAGCACTCTGGCCCAGCTACTGGATTTTACTGGAGTGAAATGTGCTTTTACTCTTCTCCCTAATGCTTTCCCCTCCTGGCATATAAGATACCGAGATATTCATAGTTACCCTCCATTTCTTCATTTCAAATTTTATTTTACTGTGTTAAGAAAACAAACTTAATCATCTATTTATATCTATGTATTTCTTTTAGTCCTCAAGGTTTATGTTATTTGACTCTGAAAAAGCAATGATTTTTAGATTTGAAAAACAGCTTACTTACACAATACATAGGGCATCTTGATGGAGCTTCTTTCACCACCTTTTTGAAGATAGCAACCCCTTAAATCATGCAATATTACACTTTCTATAACACCTAAAAAACAAGCTATAGGGGAAAGAAAGTAGCAACCATGGATCTGCCTTGCAGACCTGTTTTCTCTAATCGACACATAACCACAAAGCTCTGTGAAGGTTCATCTGGCATTTTCAAAGGCAAGATTATTTCTTTTTCTGCCCAGCTACAGCCAGTATTCTATTATGGCCATTACTTTACCAGAACACTTCCCGATTTCACAGCAATATGCCCCAGCATTTAATCAGATCTTTGTCACACTTTGTGCACACCACGGCACCATGCAAAACCAGCTGTTCTAATAAATTCCTTTTCCCTTTTAGTGAATTTATTCAAATATTTATAAATCATCTGCTATAAAGGTGTCCACGGAGCCTTTGGCTTCAACCCTCACAAAAAACCTGTGAGTATCTGGCCATGGCAGTTGTCCCCATCTTCTGACTACCCACCAGTTTATCAACTTCATTTGTCTTCCTGCCTAGTTTTATTCTGGTCACTCCCTTCCTCATTCCGACTAAATCAACTGAGGAAATCAGAAGAGAATATACTTACCTGCAAACTCTCCTTTAGAGCCAATTTAGGCTCCTATCAAACACCTTTAACTCCAGATAATCCTGCTTCAATCATATTTTATCACAAGACATCAGGAAAAGGGTTTCATTCTCAAGGGTATCGTCTCTGAAGGTCCAAGATATTGCTCAGCTGACATATCAACACTGAAGTTTCATGGATGCTGCTACTTTCAAGCACATTCATAACACTTAGAAAATAATAATGTTTGGTCTTTATATATTTCTTCATAGTAACTGTATGTTCATGTCAAAGTTGATCCAAACTTCTCCATACCCCAAAAGCAGGGGTTTTCAAACCAGCTAGTGTGAAGTGCATTGGTTCATTTATGCACCAATATTTACATCAAGCATAACAAGACAATGTATTCTCTCTTCCTCAGCCATAATTTTTAAATGTTAATTTTTGTACACTGATTTTTCCAAGTGCCAAATTCCCTTAAAATCTCAGGCAGCTAAAATATAATGTTTTCAACTAATACTACCAATCTGTGTAAAAAAGAATATTCTCAGAGTTTCTGCTTCTTTGCCTCAATTATGAAACAGGAAAGCTGGAAGGCTCCCACAGAGAACAGACTGAAAATCAACACTAGACCTGGCACGACTGTGTTGCTGTGATCCCAGGGGAGAAGCAGGTAGACATCTGGGAGAGGAATGCCTACTTTAATCTTCCTAATGCATCTTTTCTTCTATGAACTTGCTATGTTATACCCCATACACTATTTAGAACTTGGGTTACCTAATAGCCCCTTAAATGCAATAGGTTCACTGTTAAAAAGAGGATGAAGATTTCACCAGTGTCAGTTAACTGGCAGCTATTGCATTCATCTCCACTGTCACCACCCCAGCAGCATCAAAAGTGCACCCAGTGAGGTGACTCACTTGGCCTTTAGGATTCTGAAGAGATTTTGTATTTCCAGGTGTACTGAGCTCAGCAGAAGTGGCAGATATTGTGATGTTTCTAAAAACAGTCCCTTTTTCAGGGCTGAGTGATCTGCAGACCACAGGCATTTTAGGCCTTATATTCCACAGAATTGGGGTGTTCCAGTTTTGGATATCTCTGATAAGGGAAGAACCAGAGGTCATACACTTTGTACATGGCCTTTATTGGTTGATCTCATTGGGATTATCCCTCTGTCTTCAACAACTGGTTTAGCTTGTGTGCCTTCTTTTTGGTTTTACTCTCATGTTTATCATTATCTTTGTTTACAAAGAATTGGAAATCTCTTGATATGTGGACAAATAAATAAAGATGAACCTTTCTCCTGAATGCAGGTATAACAAGATATACTTCCTAATGCAATATAGCAACTTGGCAAATAATCTTTCTGTTATTACAGCTGGTACTGTAAAATTTACACTGAATACCACACTATGTTTCTTCTGCCAATACTGTCTACATAATATATGCCTTTTTTTTTAGCTGTTTTCCCTCAGCATAAGACAGAAACATTTGCACTGTAAGCCATTTGAATCTATATTTTTTAAATAGTGTTTGTACGGGATCTCTTCAGTGCTCCTTGATGGACTTGCACTCCTTTCTTTCCTGGTCAATAACAGCACTGTACCTGTGTTATCTCAAATTTGGTGGTCAGGAAAGACTGTGAGAAAGACTCTCTGAAAGAAGACAGTTTGCCCCCCGGCAGAGGGGCTTCATGCTTTCTGCTTTGGTCCTTCAGTCACAGAGCTTAAGCACCAAAATCTCTCAGGTGCCCTTGAGCTTCATGTGCTGAGCTGGTAAGGGGCTTCTCAGATGAGAATGTTTCAGTCCTTTAGAAGCCACTTCTTACATGAGCAGTAGTACTTTTATCTCAGTAAACCCCATTCATTGATGACACCACAAGTCACAGTCAAAAGTCCAGGCAGGGAAGCAAAATAAGAAATCTCAACAGAGATTAAATCTTACTGACCTATATATAATATGTATTTACAGTACTGTGTAGAGTACCGCATTAACATACAATCTTCTCTCACTGGAGGCACTGTTTGTGCACTTCTCAGCTTGTTCAGCCATTTGATTTGTCTCAGGTTGTAGAAAAGGAGGGGCCCTTCCTCCCTGCAGCAGCCAAATGCCTTCCATACACTCTCACTTCAGCGCTTTTGCATCCATTTCTCATCAGGAAATAATAAAGAGTCTTGGTCTTTCACAAGCAGAAGACACCCCAAAAAGAGATCACCCAGCTTTTCTACAGAGCAGTGCATGTGTCCCCTCCCCATACAGATGACCTTTTTTCTGCCTGAAATGCAAGCACCTAAGTTAGATTCTCAATCAGCCTAAACTTCTTTCATAGACAAGGCAGAGGAAGAGTGTTTCCAGCTAATGATTTGGGAAATTTTTTTTGATAGCTTGAATGACATCTACTGGGCAACTGTACTTCCACTTGGCTATCTCATGCTTCCTGAAATTAAGCTGGTTGCAGGTCTAATAATCTCCTTTGAGATGGACTGAATCTTCCTTGTGTGCATCAATCTCCAAATAAAACTTTCATAAAGTTACAAACAGTTCAAGTAATACTTTTAAAAGTAATAAGACCACTGTGGGTTTTTTCCTGTTCATCATGTGAGAAAAGTAGTTTTATATAATACAGCTCACAGGTTTTAAAAGGAAAGTAGCACGGTGGTTGGCTCACACCATATGCTGAAAATTGCCTCTCATGCAAAAACTAAAGTGCCCTCCTCTAGCATGGAATTCTTGCATGCTGTGATTGTAGCTCTGTAGAATAACACCCTGTAAATCATGAATTCTGTGACTAATGTATCCAGACTTACACTGGTAGCCCTTTTTGTTTCAGGATTTCAAATGCATTTAAATCATGGAATCATAGAATCAGAATATGCTGAGTTGGAAGGGATACATCAGGATCATCGAGTCCAACTCCTGTACATTAACAGCTTTTACTTGTCCATGTAATTAACATTCCTTGATATCACCTTTATCACTGCTTTTGACAAGCAGTATTCTCTGTCCCTGAACATTCATTTTTGTGCAAAAGTTTTGAGAGCCTCCTGTACCTCAGCATGGGATCACAATGCTCAGACTGGGGCCTTCATAGCCTAAGTAGACTGACGAAACAGAGCTGTGTTAGAGATGCCTGATACTCTTTATAGATCTCCTTTTTGACTTTCTTTCTTTTTCTATTACTGTAAAAAGCCCAAATCCATCGTTGATATAGCTGCTCTGAAGGCAGTGAAGTTACTTCACGGATGAATGTGACCCATTTTATGCTTTTCAAGAACCTAACAAACAATAAATGTCACACCCCCGTCACAGCTCTGATGCTGCTCAGAGGACAGATGTACAATACCTCTTTGTCTTCTTCCTGCTCATAACGAGCAGTGTAGGTCATCTGCATCATTAACATTTGCAGCTGATGCATTTGTGTAGCCTGTACACACTTCTTGGAGCTGCATAGACCTTCTCATTGTTTTCAGAACCTTGATTTTTCGTACCATTATCATCATCCAAATGTATTTAAGGATGAAACTATTAGAAACACAATTGGTGAATTAATGTCATGAGGGCTGCTGCTGGCAGCTCATCAATTTTTGATATGCCACTCAGACAAATGAAACATAAGCCACCCAGAACAAGAGGACCTTTTGACACTTCAAAGGAAACCCCTATGGGTGGTTTCCTCTTGAAGCTGCACTAAACTGGCTCAATCTCCTCAGCTGGAAGCTGCCAATGTCTCATTAACCCCTAAACAGGCCCTGCATGAGCTTTTCTTTTCAGCTATAATTATGCCATGCACTCCTGTTATGCTGTACTGAATTGCAACACTGTCACCAGCACATTATAAACATCCACCCTAATTGAAAAGCAGATTAGACTCGTGTTAATTAGAGAAAAAGCCCGCCCACTTGCATGCATTATGATTGCCTCTTAAATACTGAGGATGTTGAAATCCCTCAGAAAGACAAGGCAGACTTAATTGCAATAACCTGCAAATTAAGTTTAATTTACTTTAAATTTACCGGTTTAGCAGGCTCATTTGATGGTGTTAATGTTCTAGCAAATTAATTATCTGCATTAGTCATGCCTGGTGGAGTTTTGCAGCAGAATACATTGTACAGTGGCCTATTAATAACAGACAAACAGGACAGGATTAATGAGAGGCTTATGCTAAAGTTGTTTTTTTTTTAAAAAAACGAGGATCTTTCATGATTTCAAATATAATCACCCAAGTGCAAATACAGACACAGAATATAAACAAAGTGAAATTTATTATACTCTATGGCATGCCATCTAGGAGAAACAGTAAAACATTACCAGTGAAATATTTGATAGAAAGAAGCTTCTTCTATGCACTCAAGTAGATCACTTCTCACAGCAAACCATTTCCCATTATCTGGTATGTCTCTATGAGACTTCAAATACCTAAGTGCTTTCGAGAGTACTTGTACTATAGAGAGAGAGCTGATAAATAAATTAGAAATAACATCTCATACGTTAATTCCATAGTCCACTTTGTGGCTTATGAGGTAGTAGAATTGCTTTTTTGTATTCCATTGCTAACCACTGTCTGCTCCAGTTAAAAAAAAAAAAAAAAGAAGAAAAAAAATAAAAAGAAAAATACCTTCCCCAGAGATATAGCTGCAAGTGAACTGCTAAAAGAAGCATCCTTACTTGCCTCTGCTCCTTATAAAAATAAAAGTTGAAAAAAACATCTTCTAATAGCCTTTGGAACAGCTCTCAAAATAAAGATATAATTGGCTTTGTAAACATTGTCAAAGTACAATCATTCACCCTGCAGAAAGTGTTGTCTGACACTGTGTGAGAAACAAAGACAGCAGTGACAAATACCCTTTTTAGCTGGTCTTGATCATGAAAGTTTAGTCTGCTTATGTGCTAAGTGTTGCCTCTTCCATTAGGGTCCACGGCCATCCCAAATATAATGAGGTATATTAAATTCAAGTCTGTGTCCCTCCGGATGACAGGAAAAGCCTATGGGAGCACAAAAGATAATCCTCGATGAGTGTGAACTGAATGTGATTGAATATAAAGCCCTGTATTATTGATTGGAATGTGTATGTTAAAGCCATTGGTCACTGAGAGTAGCTGTGTCTGGTGCTGCTTTCAAAGGACTCTCAGGCTGGTGTGCAGTGCCCAGTGAAAATGTCCAAATTTATATTATTCTTGCATACAGTGTAAAGCCTGGAAAATAAAAGTGCCACCCCTTGAAAAGAAAGACTGAACAATGTATTCCTTAAAAACAGATTATCTCATTAAAGAATGAAAGGTCTGGTAAGTGAAAAAAATATGCATAGTTGCTTTATGGGATATATTTTAAATTTTGAGGAAAAAAATAAAATAAAAAAATGGTTTCAATATATTTTTGGTATTGTACTAATATATCATGTATACACTTTCTGCTTTTCTTATTATTTCTTCCTCTCTCTCAGATAAAATTACAGTTTGAAGCACTAAATGAAACTGGCACAAAAGCAGCCATTATTAAAACAGGGCTGAAAAACGTAAAAAAAAAAGGAAAGAATTCTGCTTTAAAAGCATGTACAGGAAGGGTTGAGATGACTTCAGTAAGAACCCGTAGGGAATGCGAACTACAGAATGAAGGAAATGGATTCCTGTGACACATAAACAAAAGGCAAATGACTAATATATTTACATATAACATGTGGTGTATTCATTGCCCACCATGGTGACAGAATTGTTTATTTCATTTATAATTTATACAGCAAAACCTTATTATATGTGTAACTAATTTGCCTGATGATAATATGCAGTAGGAGATTAGGTTTCCATTATATTCAGTCATTAAGAACAAAAGATTTTCATTTGTTGGTTAATTTTTTTCTTAGTTCCCGTCCCACAGAAAACACCCTATACATAAGTATATTTCTCTTAAATCATTATGATGCTGAGCTAAGTAGAAAGCAGTGAGGAACTTCTGGAAAAAAGATTCCTATAAAATCCCTCACAGACAAATCCACCTTTTCTTCTGGAATTTCCTATGATATCAGCAATAACAATCTACAAAGAACCCCTCACAGGTGACGTGCATGTAGCAAAAAATAATAAAAAAAAGAAATAGAATAAATATAGGCTCCAGAAAAGGTTTCCTCTGAGAGAAGGGAAAAAATAATCAAACATTTTAGCAGAAGCAGCATTAGGATATGTGACTAGACAGTCCATCTCAGACTACAGGGAGCGGGTGGGTGTGTAGGCAGTGATGAGGGAATTATCTTGATGTATTTTCCACTGTGGCACATGAGACAGTGCAATTCTCTGAAAGGAATTGCTAGCACCAAGCCAGTAATTCCCCTCTGTGGTATTACAAAGTGTGTGTATTACAAAGAGGGAAGGGAGTGTGTGGGAGAGGAACCTGAGAAGTGCTGTGCGTGTTTCCAACACTGTGAAGCATGTACGGCCTTGAATTAATGCAAACATGCTTACCAAAGCATGAATGTTGTGTCAGAAACATGCATATGTGCGCATATGTTCAATGTGTGCTGTTTTAGCTTTCAGAGACAACTGAAAAACCCAACTCTAATAGATTTGTTTGGCTGTGCACTTACTTAATCCTTTGCAAGTCTAGTTTGCATCACATAGTGAAATCAGCCTATTGCTGAAAAGGAGAAAAACGCTCTCAAAAAAAGGGGGATATTTTCCTGTTTAACAAAGAGCTCTAAAGCGCCTTCTAAAACAGCAGGTCATACCATTTCAGTGTAAAAATCTGTGCAAAGATGTCATAGTTTCTAAAGAGTGTGCTAATACAAGAACTTTTTTTGGGTGAAGTGACACTCAGTGTTGTGGGTATACATAAAAAACCTGAAACATTTGCAACCTAAATTAAGGTATTGCAAAAATATCTCCTTGTGGACACCCTGCTAGTCATCATAGTTTGTTAACCCATGAATACAGACAAGTCTGAAATTTCAGGGGGCAGTTGAAAAAGTGCCTCTCAGCAAGCAGAGAGTGAGCAGGTAATGGACACTGGCAGTTTTCGGGAAGAGTAGCAAGAACATGCAACAATACTGTCTGGGGACCAGCCATTTGGGCAGCAGTTTAGCAGAGGAAGACAGCAAAACTCGTGTTCTGGTGGACACAAAGTTGACCATGAACCATCAAAATCTGCTTGCAGGAAAGATGGTGAGAGGAAGATGGAGCCAGACTCTTTTCAGTGATGCCTAGTGACAAGAGGCAATGGCCTCAAAATGAAACACAGGAATTTCCATTTAACCTTAAGAGACAATATCAGAGTGCCCACTGAGTTGTGGAGACATGATTTTTCAAAATGTCAAAAACAAAAATATGTTCCTGGGCAACTTACTCTTGTTCTCCTTGGGCAGGGGTGAATTGGACTAGGTGGTAAAGAAGGAAGCCATTCAGATGACAGTGCTCCACATACTCTGAATACCTTCAATTTAACTTTGTGACAGGGACCAAGCGGGGTTTAGTTGCACCTATAACTGTCCCCACCCTGTAGGTCCTTGAAGTACAACTCAACCAACACATGAAAAACTTACACACTTTTATCTTGGCAGTAGCAAAAAAGTGTTTTATACTGGTCTCACTATTGCAATGGTTCAGAAATCAATTCTACATCTGAGGTATGCAAATTGTGCTCATTATGAAGATGCTGAGCTGTAAGTGGCAGTCTCTGAAGAATGAGACGTAGAAACATGAGCAACATCAGTTTTCTAGAGTTGGTTCTGAGTAGTTACATCCAAAACAACAGAAAGCCACTAAATGCCTGTTTTAGCTGCCTGCCTACCTCCTTTCCTCCTGCCCCTGTAGCTGCCAGAGCTGTACATGTATGAACTGCAATGTTGAGAGTGTTATGGTATCATGCCCATGAGGTTGCACAAGAAGAGTTGGGTATTTTTTGTTCACTGAGTACCTGAACTCTTTGGCTATGGTAAAGTAGCATACCTCAGATGACTTCAACAGAGCTCTTCTGCCTTATATCAGTGTATAATGTCTGTATTCATTTAGTCTCTCCTGGAAAGATTTGAAACTAACTTGAAACAAATATAGAAGTGATCCCTTTTTCTGACCATTGTTGATGATTTAGAAAGTATGCAACCTGTAGAAAATTGTAGAGTTTTTAGTTGTAATGTGTCCTTATCATATTATGTCTGTAGTCATGTAAAAATTGGAGCTCCCATCTAAAAGAAAAGAACCTAAAATACAAATTATTTGGCACTCAGAAGCAAGACCAGATTTATATTTAGTGTAGGTGGCAAGGGCAACCCACCACAGGGCACAGCTGAGCCCCTCAGCCACAGTGGGGGCACCTCGGGGAAAATGTATTCTTAAAAGGCAAAAAAAATGCCACATGGGCAGAGAAAGAGGGAAATAAGTGAGAAACAGCAGTGCAAACACTTGAGGGTTTTTCTGTTAGAGGAGTGGGAGGGGGATGAGGTGCTCCAGGTGTCAGAGCTGATATTTATTTCCCTGCAGCTTGTGTAGCAGACAACACCAGAACATCTTCTACCCTCCCAGGGCAGTGGAGAACCCCATGCTGCAGCAGGTGAATATTTCTTCAAGGAACTGAAGAAATATTCTCTGGAATAGCTCACATAGTGAAGCAGGTTTATCCCGAAGGAATGCAGCCCCTGTGGAGCCCATGCTGGAGCAGTTCTTGAAGAAATGTAGCCCATAGAGAGGACCCATGCTGGAGCAGGGGAAAAGCATGTGGAGGAAGGAACAGCAGAGAGGAGTTGTTATGGATTGATTTCAACCCTCACTCCCCATCAGGGAGGGGGTGCAGGAGCTGGGAACAAGGCACTGAAACTGAGCATAAGAAAAAGGGGAGTGGAAGAGAGGTGGTATATAATTTTTTGGCTTTGCTCCTCACTACCCAGATCTATTTTAAATGTCTAGAAATTAATTTTCCCAAAATCAAATGTGTCTTACCTGTGATTGTAATTGGTAACTCTTCTGCCTGTATTTATCTCAACCCACAAGCTTTTTTATCCTGTTTCCTCCCTGTACCTTGTTTGGGAGATGTGGTGAGTGAGCAGCTGGGTGGGAGTTTGAACCTTAACCAAGGTTAATGTACTGTGCTACTCTGCTGTAAGACATATTTGACAACTTGCTTTTCTGTTAAGTGATCTCTAAGTCTCCCTAATTCAAAATTTTACATTGAAATAGCACTGAACCATTTCTATTAATTTATTTATCTACTTACTTTTGATGGACAGTAAATTTGTTGAAAAATTCCCTTTGGGAAGGACTTGAAGTATTAAAAAATCTAGGTCAAGTTTATAGTTTAAGAAGAGAAATAAGGATTACATTTTGATAATGTTTTAAAATACTATTTTGATACTTTTAAAGCAAATATTTGATCATTTTGGTTCCAAATTTTTCATTTTTCTTAAAAAGTGGCCTTTGATTTAGAAAAAGAAAACAAATATTTATATCCTCTTCAGTATCATTGTATATCTTAGACGACCTCTGTTAATGCTGAAAATTATTTTGAAGTTTAATCTAAATAAATTTTGAAGTGTTTTTTCCCCCCCTAAAACTAGGAAATTAATTATTCCTTGTATCATGTTATAGGGGATGGAGGGGTTATTTTGGCTTGGTTTGGTTTGGTTTGGTTTGGTTTGGTTTGGTTTGGTTTGGTTTGGTTTGGTTTGGTTTGGTTTGGTTTGGTTTGGTTTTCCCCAAATTCCCCTTTCAGTACTAGTGTCAACCCAAAGTATCTTTTATCCACTTTGTTTTGGGACTGTTCTCAAGTGTAGCACTGACTGTAGATTCTTTCCCTACTCTCATAGATGCTAATCTTAGTTCCCTGTTCACTTCAATTTTAAATTTTTTTGTTGAGAAATAACTTGCAGACTTCCTACTTCAAACTTCCATTTCCTGTTAATGGTCATATGTCTACTCTGGCACTAGTCTTTGACTGGTAACTTCAATCCCTAATTTAGATGGTGTAGTGGGAAAAGTATTTGCTACAAATCTGACACTGTGTATTTTATGAGTAATTTGACTGCTATTTTCTTGAAATTCTTAAAAAAATCTTAACGTCCTATCTTCATGAGGCAGCATGAGAATCCAGTTTACATTTCAAAAGAAAAAAATCAGCCTTAGCTATAAAGCTTATGAAGAAAGTCTCAAAAATTAAAAGTTAATTGACTCTACCTTTGGTAAATTATTCTCTTAAATCTCAAAGCTATAGTTCAATCTTATTTTATTCTTAATTTTTCATTCTCTTGGTCCAACAAGTATTGCCTTGCCAAGGGTTCATGAATATTCTAAGTTTATGGGAAAATGTTATGTATCTTTGTTTTCTTTTCAGATTGACTTGTTTTATATTATCTTATTGCCCACCAGGCATATAAATGCCTAGGTACCAGAGAAGACAAGGAAGTTTCCTTACACAGATAAAGCTTAACTGAGAAAGTGGCAAAACTCTTTTACCAGGCTCATGCTCCCTGCTCAGTCCACATGTCAATTTTGGCCCATGGTGAAACAGCAGGAGAAGCATGAGCAGCAAATGTCACCCCTGCAGGAGACACATGGGGCTCCATAATCCAAAGGTGGCATTAGCCTCAGCGGTTGTGCTCTACACTGCTGAGTAAATACACCACCCTCTCCTCTGGCCAGGTAAAGCTACTCTATTTCACTACAAGCTATGGGCTGGAGCTCCATGTGGGCATGGTAGAAAAAGGAGTAAATTGAATTCTTCAATAGCCATGATAAAAGCAGTTTTGGTGCTCGGAATGGAGTATCAGGAGATCAGTCTTGATCTGGCATTGACTTGTTCTAGGAGTGCTGAGCTTTTCTGAAAGCTTTTTCTTTAGATGCTTCTTTCTTTACCCTTAATGAAGACAAATGTTCTCCAATGCAAAAATCCTCCTATAAGGCAGCATCAAGGACTGAATAGGTCAAACATTCACTTGTAAGTGATTTATGCATTGGACATTTTCCTATTGCAAGCAATGTCAAGAGCACTAAAATCTCTGTATGCTTCCTATTGTGCCAGAGTAGTGGCTTTGGATGTAAAAACATGGACTTTAAATAAGTGTGTACAAGTTATATCTATTTCAAATGAGAAAATGCACAAGTGATGAAAATAGAGGCAGATAAATATTCAGGCTCCTTTATATATGGGATTGCATTATATATTGACAAATGGATAAAAGAGAGCTGGCTGTCCTGGGGGTTCCTAATGAGATATGGACTCCTTTACTTTTAGGTCACCCTTGTGAATCCCAGCAAGGTCAGGAACCAACAAAATATAGCCTGAATTGGCAATGGCAGTCCAGTTCCTTACTGCCAGATGTTCAGATAATAAAAGTAACTACAATGACTGGCAGCATACTATAGTCTTGTCAGAGAATCCAAATTAGCTTCCTCACCAGCTACTGAGAGCCCATGGCCTCTCGTGAAGCAGCTCCTTCAAAAGCTGGTCTGAAACATTTGAGGAAGTTCCAGAATAGCTTCTTGTGCTGTATCCCTTCTGCAGATGTAGAAAAGACTCCCCTTTCTACAGCTATCCATTCAAAACTAATTTAATTTCCATCACAGATTTAAAACAACAAGAACATACAGCAGTTTGTGCTAGCATTGACCATGAGAGGGAATAAGCAGCTAATACATCACTCTTTTCATCTGGGATTTGTTGTTCATCATAATTCAGTGTGTAATGGTAAACCAACACCTCACTATTCAGAGTTTATTTGCTATGATATTGCCTGAATATCAGAGGCTCCTTCCGGTGGACTAATCAGCCCTCTTTATCAGATGCAACTGTATATTCATGATCCTGTTGGGACAGATAGGTTCTCTATAGTTTGATAATAAAAATATGTGCTAATGAGTCTCCTTACTCTTGATTTCTTACATGAAGAAAGAGGAAGAGTGGGGATTATTTACCCACAGGTAAAGTAAAAAACTATAAAGGTAAAAGGACTTTCCATGCAATATACTGCTCAAATGTAATAATCCCTGAGATGCTTATTTTAGTAAATGAATCAGTCACACTGTGCCAAGGAAGAGAGCCATCTATTACCATGCTGTAAATGTTAAAGACCCTATTTAGAGCCTTTATCTCTGGACAAAACAGAGCCATTTTTGCTGATATTTGTATGACAATAATAATGGTACCTCACTAAGTTGTGAGTAGTTGTTACAATTGCAGTTTGCCCAATTCATTTTCAGTGGTCATCAGGGAAATTCATCTAAAACAACCAAAAAAACATAGATATGTTTGCATCATATTAATAAGAAGAGAAAGCAAGCTAGCTGCCAATTGGCAGCAGAGTATGTTTTGGTGGTTTGATAAGGATACTAAAGAGTTTATGATGTGACAGATGTTTCACTACACTATTGTGAAATGAATAGATTATGAGAAGTAATTAGATGTACATTGGAATCAATGCTGTTATCATCGAGGCCTTCGGGCGATGCAATAGATGAGAGTCACGGCAGCAGGTGGTCCAATGGCTCCGAGACAGGAAGACACACCGCAGGAGACTGAGTGACAGGTTTCACAGATCCAGGGGGTGAGAGATCTGAGCTATTGCCTGCATTTGTAATCTTTACTCATGTATAAATAATAACAACTACACTATTGACTTCATATGCTATGTCATACCCTCTGCTACCCCCTACACACACACATACACACACATATACAAACACACACACGTATGCACACATATTCTGCAACTTTTCCCCTCAGTTAAAGCTATTCTTTTATTTTCACATTAAAAAAAAAATCATCCCTTTGATTCCAGTGCCAACTCAATGTTCTTGGATGAAAACGCTTAAACAGAAAACCTGGCAACAGCTTTGAATACGCTGCGGTGTATTGTGTGCCTAGTGCAGAAATGTATATGCACTTTCCATGGAAAACTTAACAGAAAGTGAGGTTCAAAAGGCACAGCTCTCATTATGCTGCTCTTTTTCAAGCTTTTCCTTATTTTCTTTTTTCATACAGCAGGTCTCAAACAAGGAATTATCAGTATCATGTGTGAATTGCCTTCCTAAAGGAACTAGAAACCTGAGTCATCAGGATAGATAACATACAAAATCTGTTGACTCTGGGAAGATTTGTGTCCTGACCCAGAACCTCAGCTGTTACATGTCCCCTGAGCTTCAGCCTGGAACTTCTGGGTTCTCCTGTACCAAGTGGAGTAGATAACAATGAAGACCTAAGGTAAGTGCCACTAGCAGTCAGCCTCTGATTCCATGAACAATTCATAGTAACAGGGGGTGGCTATAGAAAGCCCTTTGGTGCTGCTGCTTGTTAGTCCCTGCCTGCAGGTTTTTTGCTGTGAAATCTTTTATTTTGTTGTTGAGGAGAGTGACAATGTGATAAAAAGGGAATCTTGAGACATTAAAATGTATGTTTCAATATTCTGAGTGTAAACATAAATACCAAGATTTTTCTTTGAGGTGTATGAATACCAATGCATATATAGTCATATCTGTGATGTGTATTTGGGTAAATAATTTGTTCTGTATGAATACCTTCCATGGATGGAGATATGTGTAATTTCAGGTGGTGAAAGGGAAAGAAGGAAATCCAATGTTATGGAAAAGAATAATACTCAACCACCAGCATAACAAGATGAACTATGATAGGCCTTGGTAAATAAGGGTATAGGGCAAAGCTGTCAAGTAGATATAGATATAGATATAGATATAGATATAGATATAGATATAGATATAGATATAGATATAGATATAGATATAGATATAGATATAGATATAGATATAGATATATATTTATATAGATATATATTTATACATTTATACATATATAGATATATGCATAAAGCATGAAAAAAAACATGTTGGTCTAGTATTGTAATTTAAGCAAATTTGACTTAGCTCATAAAAACACTTAGGAACACCTAATTAAGTGTCTTTACAGTGATAGTTATATTTAGACAGATTGGTCTGGGGAAAACATAGAGGTTGGGACACTGTGCAAATACAAGATAATACCCTGAGATCAGAAACATATGTTTTCCCTGTGTGAAAGGGTATACAAACAATTATCCACTTATCAACAATATCTCCTATGGGTCCCGTCTCCCAGAACCATACACAACCTTGCCATTCTACCACCAGAGAAGCAAAGGACCTGTCAAACCTGTTGAGCCAACTTTCAGCCAAGTGACACCTCCATGGGACTAACAACATTGAGGAGCAAGGTAGAAATCAAACAGAGCTTGTCTGGAGTGATGGGACTGCAAAACCAAATTCCTTTTCTGAAAACCTTGGTCATTGCCTGTGCATTACCTGCTAGACTAAGTTGCTAATTTAAATAGTGAAGCCTCAAGAGGCCCGTGCAATTGGGGTAGCCAATCTATATCAAAAGAGGTGAGGAAACCTATTGCTTGGTTGATTGAATCTGACTGAGGTTCAATTTTCTGTACTGATAACCTCCTTTTTAATTCTTTTGTTCCTCTTCTTTCCAAATTATCTACACCCTCGGGTACTCTGAAAAAAATGAGATCTTACCCGGTAATATTCATGCTTTTGTTGGCCGGTCTTCAACCCTGACAGGGTGTGAGCAGCACCACTAACACCAGTGGTGTACTCAACTGCCTGTGTCAGGAATGAACCTGTCCTACTAATTCCAGAATATCGAATTCCTTTTTTATCTTTGCTCAGGAAGGGCTTGGTAACCGTGACCAAGATTGCACTTGGTGAAATAAATTGCAATTATTAAATATATTAAAAATATGTGTATGTCTTCTTTAAATTGTACAGCAACATGCACTGCAAAACAGACTATCCAGAAAAGAAATGCATTATTCTTCTAAAAATGAATTCTAAGATCCTTAGTTTAGTACTCCTTAGTTTAGTACTATGACACAGGCAGACAATATGTTACCATTTTTTTGACTTTCAAGTGTCTTGTGTATTGCCAGAAACTACATTCAGTTTCTACCATCAAGGCCACCTGGAGGTAAGTCCTCCTAATCAGATTTCATGGGTCAATGCAATGCCCCGAGAGGAGGAAATTCTGAGTGCAGCTCTCTCACTCTTCAAGCAGGAACCAAATCACTGTGGGGCATTGTCTTAACACTATTGACATTTCCGACTTTTAAAAAGGAACCGGCTCACAGTCACCCCTGGATGTCTCTGGTGTCAATATAGAACCCAGGGGAACTGTGAGGTCTAACAGCCTTTCCCAGATTGTTTCCCTGTTCCCCTGCCTACACACTGTAGAGCAGGATTAACTCTATCCCAGTCAAAACCAGGGCAGGCAGTAAGGTCACAAAGGAAAAGTGCCCTTCCCTGCACACACCAGTATTAGCTATTTAGGGATATCCTTCATGTCAACCTTCTTGCCATTTTCTCCTAGGCTCCCTTGTTCATTTGTCTCCCTTAGCTTGCCTTTACTTACATCTTTTTTCTCTTTGCTTCTAGACCCTGGAGCCCACCACCAAGTCATATTGCCCTTACATTCTTGTCACACCCATGTACATCTAGGAGAAGATCTGGAAGAAAAATGGCTCTGGAAACAGCAGAGAATGTCTCAGTAACTTCAATAGCAAAACCCCTTATGTCCATACTCTACCTCTAATTAAATATTGCGATCTCTGTTGAAAATTGTATCCTTTATAAATGCTAGCAAGTGATTACACATGTATAAGAACCTACAAGGATAATCATGCAGGTGCTTTTGGAAGAATGATGAGAGTCATACTTTCAGCAACAGTTCTATATTAACTTGCAAATTATTTGGGATAGAACCTGTGTATCCCTATGTTGATCTAAAAAGGCCCTTACAAACATTGGACAATATGGGATCATAAACAGTAACAATCTTCCAAGATTAGGTCTTGCACAGTTAAGGTTCAAAGGCTCATCCACAGTGAAAATGTTGTTGAATCATCAACCATTTGCTGAACTTCCTGACAAAGCCTCTGCCTAAGGGATAAAAATCAGGTGAGGAAGAGTCTGTGGTTAACTACACAAGCCTTTTTAAAGTTGCTGTGTGATAATAATTAATATGCACTTAGCTCTTCAGTAGGTTTTGCTGCAGTCCTGGCTTTCTACCATATGTGAGGCTCTTTTTGTCTTGTCACAACTCTTTTGTTTTCCAGAGGGTTTTCCTATATAATCACTTCTTTTCAAGGAGGATTATTTTATAGGCTCCTTTTGCCACAATGTCAACATTTCTAATTTGAAGTGATCATATCTTGTAAATGCCAAGCAAAATGCTATGACTATTACATGTATCTAAGGCTAATTTTTTTAACATTTGTTTAAAAATCTCTGCTCCTCCATTGCATGTTTTGTCTCTACACATGAAAATGTGCACAGTCACATTCAAACACATTTTTGTGTATATGATATGTACCACCAAAGACAAACAAATGACATTAATTTTTCCAGTCTTTCACCGGTCATCAGTTTAATGGCGAAGTCTATTTACATGGTAGCACTGAAAGAATAGGGCTCAGTATTTGAAACCCACTGTGGGAGCCTGGCACTGGCAATGCAGGGATAGTCACACTGTGATATCAGTGCAGAGCATATCAAGCACAGGGTCACTGCTATCACTGGTATCTCCTTGGACAAATTTTCTTGTGCAGTTTCACTTTCCCCTTCTGTCCTTCAGATAGAGAGAAGTCATGGAGAAATGTATTTCTACAAACCCCATAATACTCAAAAATCAGACAGGGTTGTAAGAATATTTATTTGATGTAAAAGATACAGTAAATGTTGAATGAAGATGTTCATAGTGTCTGACACATATAGAAAGTGAATGATTATTTGCATATCACTGTGATTCACCACATTTTTTCCTGGGATAAATAATATTTTCTGATCTAAACTACTCACAGATAGAAAAGACAGAAGACATCTAAACTTCAATATTTATTTCCGCTCTGGAGCTTAGGTTACAAAAAGATGTATGCTGGACAGTTCACATACCACTGCCTGGAAATGCCTTCTAATGCCTTCTATACTCCAGCAAATCTGTTTTGCTTGAATAGCTCACCTTCCCCAATCTTATGTAAACCCAAAAGTAAATTAAAAAAAAAAAAAAAAAAGAAGCTCTTTTTTTTTTTTTTTTTTTTTTTTTTTTTTTTTTTTAACATGCTTGTCTTATAGTCTGATTACTAGGAGGCATCAGAAAGGCAAGGAAGATGCTCAAAGATTCCTCATGGACTAATGCAACTTAACTTTTATACTTAATGAGCGCATGTCCACAGATTTGTTGAGTTACCCAAGCAGTACCTAACTGATTAGGAGCTCATCCAAAGGAAGTAATGAGAGAAAGATATTTTAAGAGATTTAAGTATTCAACAAATAGGAAACCCCAAAAACATTGGGTTGGCATTCCTTAGTTTCTTGAAAGACCAAGAACATTGCTGAATCTGTAGACTTACTGTGGTTGTAGTTTTTTCTGTTTTTTACCTTTGATGACCTATACATAAAGAGCTACTTCTTGTCTGGTGCTAAATGTAATGACAAGGAATAAGCTGTCCTCTAATTGCAAGACTGATTTTCCTGCAATTTCAGGGCAAGCCTATTGTCAGTGTTCAGTTGCAAGTAAAAGTTTGCTCTGCAAACTTATTAATGAAAAATGAATTATAACTAGCTTATACAACAAAAATATTTTGGAATTTTGAAGGAACATGAACTATATTTTACTTAAATGAATGAACCACAGAATAATATTAATGAAAGATGAGCTACAACTGGGTATGTCTGCAGCTACTAAAAAGGTGTCACACCTAATATCCGTGCTTGTCAATGACAGAACTTGTCTTGCTCTCTGCTAATACCTGAGACCAAATAGAAAGTAATTCACCCTGCTTTTCTGATTTTGAATTTATTGAAAAAATATCAATCTACCTATGGAACTATATAGCATATTAAGCTAGTCATTTTAAGAGTGGAGTAACTCATCTGAAGTCAATGGAGTCAAACTGGTGTAAATGAAGTGGGGATAAACTCATGCACAAAGAGTTAAAGTCAGTGGTAAGTACCAGGATGTACCCTTGGAGGGTGAACATTTAGAGACTAATAATTTCACTCCATAATAAGAAATAATGTTTCATAATGTTCTTAATTCTCTCCTGGCATTCCATTCATCAGTGCACAGCTATAAAGCTAGGCACTTAGTTGGGATCATGTAAGTAAACATAGTAATTTCATACTTGCTCTTAATATTGGAATCACTAATAGATGCTATGTTCAAAAAGCATAAACAAACCACAAGACCTGCTAATCAAGGTAAGAGCCATATGCACAAAATAAATGGAGTCTTTCTCACCTTTGGCTTGAGAAAACAAAAAAGAAAGGGATTTCAGCAGTATTGTCTTTAATCCAATTTACTTTGGATTTAATCTCCAAAACAAGGCTGGCCTGCTAATTCCCAATTATAATGGCACATGTAATCAGAGTCCTCATTAACAAAGACTGACTATATTGTCTATTAGCAATGGAAATCTGAAATGCAAATTCAGCAAATCAAAACGTTAAATGAGCTCTACCCAAGATGCTTAGAGCTCCTGCCAGGGCAGCGCATGCTGGCCGACACCTGCCCTGAATTCTCCCTCCAGCTGAATGTTTCATTCTGTTCCAGTCTTTGCCTCCTAATTGACCTGCTTATGATCTCTGCTACAATTAACATATGCTTATTAGTAATGGCTGGTTAAAGATTTCAAACTGCCGCAGTTTACAAAGTCTAATAGAGATGGCACACCGCAGGAAAGATAAGACCACTGTTTTCCTCATCAGCAGTGTCATAGTGGTTTGGTTTCATGCGATTCAAATGAGATAATTTTTCACATCATCTGATGTCTGCAAACCCATTCTAATTGAAACTGGAAATCTGCACACAAAGTGGCTTAAGGCTCCTGGTGCACTAAATGAAAATCAGTTAGGGAATAGGAATTTTTTCCCTGTAACCACATGCTTAGCAGAGATGGGAAAAGGTTTTTTTAGAAAGAAGGGGACCAGGAAACAAAGAGGGAGAGGGAGTAAAAAGCTAGTTTGATAACAAACAAGAAAATACCCTACCCCACTGTATGCTTGGTCAAATTCCTTAGTCCATTTCATAGCTGTAAATAAAGGTTTATAGACAATGAATCATCAGTTTAGAGATAATGAACTGAAGGATTTTTCTTAATACATTGAAGAAGAAAAGAATAATTCTGTCATTACCAGAGTATTGATTGCTATTATTTTTGTTCATGCTCCTTATCCAAGAAAACATTCTTCAAACAAACAAACAAACAAACAAAATCAACCAAACAACAAAACACACACACACAAAAAGAAAAAAAATCAGTTAAATATGCAAAAGTGGGCTCTTATTGGATGACTACTATAATACTTCACTAATATTAAGGTAATGTCATATTGGCTACACTTTCTTATATGAAAAAGATCATATTAATGATTTGGCAGGTCAGTCTACTTTCATTAAATTTTCCTCTGTCTTCAGTGTTTTTCCATTTTACTATCTCCAGTCTGCAGGAGCCAATGGGCAACAAATATATCTCTTCCCCGTGGTTTCATTCCAGCTTCATTAGCAATGCACTAATACTGCAATTATGTCTGATTCTCTCTCCTAACTGCATTATTATTATTTATCTAAGATTTCTTGCTGACCATATTTATTCCTATTAATTTTGTTCCTTGATTTCTCTTGATCATAATGCATTCTTAAGGAGATGATTTGGCATTTCACAGTCCTTCCTTTTGTATTCTTATCTTTGATTATATAAGCCACTTATCCCTTTGAAGTCTCATACTGACAAAATCCCAGAGGGCTGGAAAGAGGGTAAGAAAATATTTGGGTCTTGTGTTTTGCTCTTATAACCACAGCCACTTCTTACAGACAAATGCAGTTAATATTTTTTGTGGAGACTTTTATCCTGGTACCAAAAAAATTCAATGGCAATTTAATCTTATTTTCCTGAAAGATGTTTCCTAAAACTAATGTTTTGTGCTTCATTAAAAAAACATGTACTCAACAACACATTCTTGAACCCAGGATACAGAATTGTGTAGTTGGCATGATCCACACATGCTTTGCAAGGGCATCACAAACACTGGAAAAAGCCACAGTTTGCTCAGGCAAATACAATAGGCAGAAAAGATTAGGTTCCAGCAAAGGTGAGGAGAACACCAGAGAGAAAATTCATGCTCGGCTGCACAGTTGACTTGTGGGCTTTATGAAAGGATCTAAAGGAATTGGAGGATATCATTCAGTTATTAGGAAAAAATATTATTGCAGTCTATAGGAAAACGTACACATTAGAAGGAAAAAGAAATAAAAAAAGATATCTCCTTTTTTTTTTTGAGTAATGGCCCCATTGACTTTCATATTTATTCTGAAGCTAGTGAAAAGCAGCCTGAGATGTTTTCATGTAATTGAAATGAACAAGATTGTAGTAAAAGAAAAAAATTATATACTCCTTGAAAAGAAAATGCTCCCATGCCTCTCAACTTCATGGCCATTATAATCAGCCTTGCACTCTTTCAACAAGACTAAAACTTCTAGGACTAAATAAAGAGTTAGTATATTCAGCTGCAGAGCTCCAAAAACTTTTGCTGCCCTTGCTGTGTATGGTTATTAACTTTATAGGATGTAGACTTGATCCTGTTTATATTAGAGCTACCTTTTCCCTTTCCTTTCCATTTTCCCTGCAGCTAGAAGCATAATTAATGCAAGAGTGGGATTTAATTTACTGAAAATTAGCTAAGTAAAAGTCATGGCTCTCACTTCAAGTGCTCTCCAAGGCTCACTTTCTAATCAGCAGAGGGAGAAGCATAACCAGAGTGCAGTTCAACCCATCCCAGGATGGGCATTGAAGGTAGGGAGATGGGTTGGTGTTTTCCATTTCTACTGATTGTAAAGGAAGGCTCAACTGTAACTTTCAACTGTTAATTTTAAGTAACTCCTGAAAGAATGGGTTATGATATCCCTCAGGAACATAACTTCACAGTGTGTGAAAAGGGATGTAAGAGGAATAAGAATCCAGCATTTTGAATACAGTATTTGGTACAAGGAATTTCCCACTGCTGTTTCTACTGCCATCCAGCCTGGTACCACATTTCCAAAGGGATTTGTTTAAACAGTTTCCTACATTTTCCACTATCTGAAGTGGATGCTGTTCTAACTATTTTACAGCAAGGCTATGACACATGTTTAAAATTAGCAATATCCTTTGATTTGATTTGATTTAGCAACACTTCCAAATGCTCAGCAGCACATTGCTGTTGGCCACACTACTAATTTTTCAGAACAAGAAACTGGAAGAGGCAATTTTACAAACTTATAGATCAGCCTTCTGAATTGAGTCTTTGCCTGTGTTATTTGGGCACCAAGAAAAAAATAAGAGGGAAAAGTGAGTGCTCAGTCTTTTCAGTACTTAGGATCAAATGAAGTACAGAATAGGATCTTATGATTGTTCATAAGTTCACAGCAAAAATAACTTTTGATTCCTATCTGTTCATTGCATCTGACACTGAGCTTTGTTAAAAGTACTTAGACTCCCCTGTGGCTTGGGATACTTGCTTCAATAAAAATATTACTAAACCCCAGAAAAACTTTTCACACCATAAAGCAGCATAAAGACTGTTATTTGCACTTAATTTTCATGCAGGCATATGCTTTGAAGGATAATTTTTTAAGTTTAGTTTAAGTGTAATAAAATTAAATGCAGATTATCAGATGAACATGAATTAAAACAGCAGGTTTCACCTTTTTCACTGTCAAAACCTTTGAAATATGAAAACAATATCACACAGATGTTGGTATATTTCCATCGATTTAAAAAAAATAGTTGCGTAGCTGAACTCTGGCCCTTGGTCATAGTTTCTGCAATTGAATAGAGATTTAGGCATTTGACTGAAAGCAGAGTTCAGTTCCATCCTTTTTCTCCCCAAGTAACCCAAAATATGGTGTCATCAAATTTATTTTTTAAATCTTTTTAGCTATCTGCCCAACAAAAAATTTAAAGAATAAATGTCAATACTAAAATATAATTTTTCACTCCCACACATGCCATTATATGTGGTGTTTCATGGTAACACATATGGTTCTTCCTGCAAAGAACACCAACCTTTTTTCATTCTCTGCATGGTGGCAAATGCTCTTCTATGAAATCATTCAGCTAGACCCGTGTAAACTTGGCTTATCATTCAAACTTTGCTGCAGACCTTCACAGCAATCAGGGATAACTCAGTTGATAGGGTCTAATCTGAAGAATTGTAAAGAAACAAAATCATGAGTGAAGTTGATGTGAAGGGAAAATAGCTGCTACCTCAGAAATGGAGATGCTTAATTACTGTGAACTCCACTTGACCACTTTTAGTTTTCTTTTTTCCTTTTCTTTTTTTAAAGAAGAGAATACTTCCCAGTTCTGCAGTTTTTTGGAAAATGTGTTTCTTCTTATCATGAAGTGCTTGGATACAGTGGTAATGGAAGCCCAATGGACACAAATGTGCTGCTGTTCTGCAGCTGCTAATGAAGTTAGCTCTTGCATGTGGAGTTATCTCTCTCTAAAGGTGCAACAGTGGTAGCAGCTATCAGGGACAGCTGAATCTGTATGGGCACTCTGGGATTTTCTCTTGTGGTTCACAGGACAAATAGTGACAACCTCTGCTCATGTGCTCCTTCTTTCCTGATTGCGTGGGAGGTTATATGCCCGATTAAATTGCTACATTCCAAGGAAATTCATCTAATCTGTTTGTAGTAAAATTATTCCAGACTGTAAGTAAAAGTTAACATTCATTTCAGTCCTTGAAAAGCATAGGCTTTTAACTCCAGATGGAGCTTAACCTGCAATGCAGTCATGTTCTAACAAGTAAACCTAAGTGTGCTTTTTTAAATGAAGTTTCTCTTTGGTAGGAAGTATATTTGTGTTGTTATATACCTTACTATTACAAGGAGCATACTTGCTGGACATTAATGGTTAAAATTTCTTTTCAGCATGTAGAATTTCATAGATAGATTGTCATAGTGTAACTGGGACCCTGCAATATGTCAAGTCAGTGTGTGCTGCATATATGCACCAGGTTTAGAAAGTGAAAGTAATGATTGTGTTGGATATTGGATACTGAATTTTCTTATGTTCATTGATATATTCAGATGTACTTTAAATGCCTAAAACAGGGGGGAAAAGAGGAAACTTTCATATTTTTTCTTTTTTCATTTTCATTTTTGCAGATGCTGTGTTAGAGAATGGGGAAGAAAACAGGAGCAAGGGGATGAAAGTATCATCATCTTTTTTTCCTACCATGTAACCTAAAACTGTTCCAATGAAAAATTTTTATGACTATTTTTTAAAGGAAAAAGAAGGAACTCACTCCTGGGATTTGACTCTATGCCAAGCTCATGCCTTGAAATAGAATTTTAAAAATAGAAAATCTTGTATATATTGTAGAATAAATGGTGCTGCTTTAATAAGAACACTTGGAATGCAAATGAACCCTGTAACCAGTGTGTGAAAATATACCCAAAATGAAAGAGAAAAGAAGAGAGCAACATAGAAGATGATTTATTTACTACCCCTCAGTTCCTAATTATAATTATTTTTGCATGGTGACGTCTTCTCCAGCCTTTTTGTTTCACACTATCATCACTAAAGTGATGAAAGGGCTGTTAAATAAATATGTGATATTGTCTGTATTTTCAAGATTAGAGATGTTAATCATGGAGTCTTGGTAAATTCCATTTTGCCCTTCCAAAAGTTCTTTTCTTCAAAGAATTAAGTGCTTTTATTAACACAACCAAAAATTATCATTCCTCAGTCTCTCAGAGGACTTGCTTCTACAAAACCTACCAAGGCACTGGAATCTGATCTTAGCACTTTCAGGGCTGTAATGTTTCCATTGCAGCAGCCCCTTGCGGTGCTAGGGATAGTCAGGGACCAGAGCTCTCTTGTTCCAGGCACCGTGCACACTCGTCAGAGGAGCAGCCTGTGCCTCGGTGTAGTGACAGCCCACGTGTCGTGTTCAGAGAGGAATTCATCTTTCCATCACATAAGCATCAAAAATGGATATCATGAAGTACCCTCCAGAGGTGTTTGTTTCCTTTTGTGGATTGTAGTAGAAGCCTGGAGTGGTGATCTCACACAGATGGTCCTGCATGTAAAGATATGTAGTTTAGGGTAGATAAATGCAGTCAAAGGGCACATTCTTCTGGCACTGTGCAAACACAGATCAGAAAGATAGTCTTGTGCTCTGAACTCTGAGTGCCCATCCTCTGGTGATGATGGACTCTTTTCCCTTAACCATTTCAATACTTGAAACAGTCTGGATTTGTCTTGTCAAAGTTCCAGATCTTCTGAAGTAATATCCAAAGTACTTTCTGTACTGCGGAATAACAGTACCTAAAATATAATGGCAATGATTTCCCTAACTGGCTTCACTCCTTATTCTCCATGCAAAAAGTGAGACTGGTGATCCATTGTCTTGCTTGAATATTTTCCTCATTACACCCATTATTAAAAGAAAAACAAATACCACTCCCACCTCTGTCTATTTTCTTATATAATAGAATGTAGTCCCTCTTTTCTGTACTGCTTTGCTAAATTTATGATTATTATGTAACAATAGTGAACATAGAAGAGAGCAAAATAGAATTTTTAGGAAGGATAAAGGATTGTAAATACCTTGAAATACATCTTAGTTTGTCATTACAAAAATATTAATTCTACTTTAAGTTCTGAGAACATTAAAGGCAATATATGAGTAGTTCTATGACATATGAATGTGGATGAGAATTACATCTTCAAAGTCTTCAGTTTTTGGTGGACTTCATGTAAATTATCATGCACACTTTTTCCCCAAACCATAACCAAACATGCTAGCAACCTGAATAATTATTGTAATTGTCTTCAGCATCTGAAGACAATTACAATAATTATTTTCAGTATATTTTGGGACCTCCCTATGCACTTTTAACACTATGCACACCCACATATAAATAAAGAGCAGATTAGAAGTCTGTAAGAAAGTCTTAGATCTTCTGAATCTATTATAAAGCATCATTATTTTTTCTAAATACAAAACATGTAGGAATAAGAAGAAAAGTCATAAAATTATGATTGATTATGAAAAGTCAATTTTCACAGTGATTTTGAGACTTTCATTCTGTCAGCAAAGTCCTAGGTATAAAGGTTTTACCATATCTTGCAGGATTACCTTTGTGTTGCTAAATCAGTGTAGCTTATTTAATTAGTACCAGAATTGCCAGCAGCTAGGTCAGCTAAGAAAACATATTCCCCTGGCATCTGAGCACTGAAATACCTTATATATTGCTGCAGAGAGTTAAACAGAACTGTTAAGAGGAAACAGTTTTCATTGTGTGATTTTTTGGAAATGTAAATTTTTTTCCCTTTTCATTGTCAGGACAATTTTGGTTTTCTGAAACTGGTTTCATGTGGTGTTTTATGGGGGTTTTTTTGGGAAGTGGGGAACCTGATGCTTTTTATTATGCAGTTGTTGGATAAGAGGAAGACCTCTATTCAAGTCTGTTATTCAAATAAGGAAGAGCAAAAATACAAATCTATATCCCATAGAATTTTTCAGTGGGTCAACTCTTTTGGTGGAGATCACTGGGCAATAGACAGAGTCTAAATGTACAGCAGGTTAGGACAGTGAAGTTAAACACCTGACCTCAAAACTCTTGTTTTTTTTTTTTTTTTCTATATCCCTGAAAAATACCACAGCAAGAATTAGCACTGGAATTCTGTAAACAGAATTACTGAAGTCAGGGGAGGACTTGCAGTACGAGGTTATGGGGTCACTTGCAGCCAACGCTTGGCACTTCCAGAGCATCCCCCTTAGGTGGTTGGGGAAAGAGTGACAGTCTGGAAGTACCCATCTTTTACCCTTGATTAATGGGGTGAATTTCACCCATGGGAGGTAAACTTGCAGGTTCTCTGCTTGCACCTGAGTAGCACATTTTATGTACTGCATAAAGCACTGCAGAAAGCCACAGAAACACTTTTTAAGAAATATAAGTAAGTGTTGGTTGGGATTCACGAGAAGACATGACAACACAGAAATTAGCTAGGTAGGGTGGCCACTAGCTCATCAGCCATATTGCATTGCCCTTTTTATCAGGACAGCTGAAAATCTCCTAACTCTTACGTGAAGACATGGAACTTGTAAGTAGTGATTTTTTTTCCATATGTGTTTTGTTTATATATGTTGGTTCTGATTTTAAGAGCTCAGCCTAAGGGAGGTAGTCAGCTCTAAAACATATTTAGTTAAAAAACAAAATAAAGCCCACAAATTTTGGATATCCTTTATAAGTGTAGTGAGGCACTGGAACAAGTTGCCCAGAGAAGCTGTGGATGCCCCATTACCGATCATTTTCAAGGTCAGGATGGATGGGACCTTGAGCAGGTGTCCCTGCCCATGGCAGAAGCCTTGGAACCAGATGATCTTTAAAAATCAGCAATAGAATTTGACTGCTGTCTTTTTATAACAGTGAAAGCTAATAATTTTCATGTTATTACATTTGTCTCTTATGATAAT
The DNA here is from genome assembly GCF_035770615.1 of Melospiza melodia melodia. Classification (NCBI taxonomy): domain Eukaryota; kingdom Metazoa; phylum Chordata; class Aves; order Passeriformes; family Passerellidae; genus Melospiza; species Melospiza melodia. The sequence continues at coordinate 103,598,126 of NC_086195.1, read as the reverse complement.
GGAATTGTCAAAGTACTCAAAATGTACTTAAATACAGCTCACTCTAATTTTTAACAGAAGGAAAATGAAGACACAGAACAATGTAATACTTTTCCAGGAGGACATATGTCGAATTAATGACAGAAAATTCTAGTCTAGTAACTGGGTGTTGTTTTATTTTTTCCATTTTATCAGTGTTCATTGCTATTCTGATAGCAAGGAAAATTCTGGAAAACACATAATGAGAGCTTTTCCCTAGGTATTTCAGAGTCTTAGTCCCCTGTTAAGTCTAGAGTAAGCATCTCTATCATCAATACAAATTTTATTTTAAGGGAAAATTAATGTTTGCTGTTTTCAAAGCTTTTTTGTGTTTGCATGTGATTTTGTTTTTCTTTTTGCCTAATTTCTTTCTGTGGATTGTCAAAGGGACAGTTATTACTCTAGGGAAGATCCCTTTATTTCACCCTTAGTCCAGTCTTTTTTTCTTTCTTATCTCTGCAGCGCTCACAATGCCTTTTTAGTATTTGCTCACAGAGTTCTGTCCTCCTAGTGGGACATGGTGTGTAGTTTAAATATGTTTCTCTCCTGATATTCTAAATGACATCCAATTGACCTCATAAATGTCTTATGAGACCAAACAAACTCTATGCTCGAACAAAAACTGTCAACCAATTCTACTTTGCTTGTCCTCGGGCTGCTCTGGCATGATGCCATAAAGCATCAGTATTGATATTTTGTGGCATTCAAATTTCAAATTGTAAAGTACCTAGGCTAAGCAATAGGAGCAGGTATTAATACAATCTGGCCATGTCACTGTTAATTACCCCAATATAAACTAAATTTATAGCACATGGTATCTTTGGCATGAATTGGCAGCAGGCATCAAAACCTTTTCTTGACATTATCACACAAACCTAGGAGGCATTCTGTAGCTAGCATTTTGTGTAAGGTGTTTTATAGAGAATCATGAGAGCTTCAGAAAAACTTCTGCATAGTTTTATCACGGCCTTCATCAAGATTTGTTTATTGTCAATAGTGAATTTTACCACAGCAAAAAAAAAAAAAATTTTGTAATGTTTTATAATTTTAACTGAATAAACTCATAAATGTATTCAAAGTGTCAGGGAGCACAGCTATACCGAGCAGTATAAGTTAGCATTGAGCTTAAAACTATGCCTCTAGTTTTCCAGATTGAAAGCAATTTCTTTCTAATATGGAAAACAGAACCTATCTGAAGGGGGCCTTTTATGCTATACTTTTACATTAAAACTTATCAAGTGTCTAGGGAAATGTGTTCTTGAAATCCCGTCATGATCCGTGTGTCATTGAAGACAAAGATCCGATGTGCTATGGAAATTTCTTGATGCATATTATGAGCTGTTGTTTGCCATAGTGTCTGGATAATCCTGCTTCATTTATTGGAGGGCCATTTCAGCTGCACTGTCAACAGCCTGGGATGATCAGGTCACCTTTCCCTATAAAATTATGTAAAAGCTGTCAAATGGGCAGGATTATAGGAACATTAAAGGTGCTTTAAGATTTCATGCCTATAAATATTAGCAAAGAAGATTTAAAGGCAAATTTGTCAGTACATGCCCACGTTTCTACAACCTTGTTTTACAGCACTGCAATGTTATCACCTACATTTTATCATGTAACAGTGAAGTGTTTCGGTGGGGAGCAGCTGCTTGCAGCCTTATCTATTTAATTCATGTAGCAGGAATTAGGCATTATTAAAAAAAAAAAAAAGAAGAAAAAGAGGGGTAGCTGGAAATGAGTTCTTAACATTTTTATTTCACAGCAAAACAATTCAAGTCGATCAACCCAAACCTTTTCTGTTTGGAGGGTCATCTTATAAAAAACCATTATATATTTAATAAAGAATTTTGATTATGGCACCAATTACAAATACCTTTGCATGAGAGTAATAACGCAGCAAATAATTTTGACTAGTATTTACTTTTAAGTTGTGAACATTTTATTATGGTGTTTTGGAATGACTGCTATTATTTATTGTACATTATGAATGCTATGGGCACCTTCAACATAAATAGATATTGGCAGACCCCTAGCATTTCTTCAGAACTCTCTGGTATCCTCGTTAGACAAGCGCAGCATTTTACTCATATTTTTGTGCTGGCAGATTTCTAGCCAATCTCTTAGTTAAACAGACTTAAAGATCTCAGAGGAGGAAGAAAACCATGTTCCCCTACAATCTTTCAGGGAAAAAAAGATCTCAGAGCCCAACCAAGGAGCAGAGTAAATTGTGAGCAATGCTATGTCAGTTGTAAATGTCTGCTCTGGGACTTCATCCAAACTGCACAGGCAGCAGCAGAAGGTTTCCCATTTCTGGGAGCTTTTCAAGTGGGCTGCTGTTAAGCCAGCGTGTGTGTGTGCTCTGTCTGTCACAAATGTCCAGGTCAGAAGGCAGCCCTAGATGGAAACCTGTGTGTAAGCTGTAACTGGTGCATCAGTCAGCAGAGCATGCCTCCAATGAATTTGCTCATGCAGTGTGAGTTAGGAAAGCAAATGCTTGAAAAATCCTGAATGCAATTAGGCACAACATGGTTGTTCTCTCTAAGCTTCATTAGGCTTTGCTCTTAGTTTTCACATTCCCTGTTGGCTTGGACAAATGGCCAATCTCCAGTTAGCTTCAGTGGGAGCAGAAATGTAGTGGAGGAAGAGGTTTTATCAGAAAAAATGAGAGGAAAGGGATATAGTGTCTGAGCTGACATCTTGCTGAGGAATAGGTGAAGGGAAGAGGAGGAGATGGTAAACAAATGGTTTGCTCAATGCACCTGGGAGAAGGGAAATACAGCAACTAACTATAAGGAGGCAGCAGAGGAACTTACTAACTGCATCCAGATGCAAATGCCTCTTACGTCAGCCTTCAGGGTCCCCTAGAAGATAAATTGTGGACCTGACTGAAGCCCTCTGTGGATTTGCAGTGAGGGAATTGGTGGCTGTTACACAATGGCAGTAGGACTCAAAGTAAAATTCAATTGAAGCTTTCCTTAGAGGCTAGGCAAGAAGAAGCATGGCTGACACTTCAGCAGGACATTTTTTTTTTTTTTGGCTCAGGGTCAGAAGGTATCTCTTCAGGAAATTGGGTGCAGAAAATTTCCTGGTCAAGCAGGTCTTGAGCAGATCAAGAAAAATCTTTCCACATGCACAGACAAAAGGAAGCTAAATTATCAATATAACAGGACTCTTTGTTCCCTTTCCCTGTGTGGGTTGGAAAAGGCAGAAATGTTCCAGCCCTTACAATGTCCACTCTGGAACAGTACACAGCTTCTGAACAGTAGCCCCGCGGCAGCTGTGAAGATGATGAAAAGAGAAAAGGAGCAAAAGTCAGCTCAGGTAGAAAAATTTTAGTTTCAACATCTAAGATTCTATTGTGGGGAGAAAGAGAGAGAGGGAAAAGACAGCTCAGAGACCTTTTCTTACATGGAATGTTCATGTGGCAAGATGCACATCCCCACAGGTGAATGCTTGTCTTTTTCTGGGAGGGGGGTTGAGCAAAAGTTGGCTTTTGCAAACAATGTTATTGGATAAGAGCAAAGAAAATTGCTGAGACCACAATAATTAGATATCCACTCTTGGAAAAACCAAGCTATGGTTGTACAAAGAAATTATAAAGATTCATGCAGCAGAGTTGAAGACAATGCAACTGTTGAATTTTAGGGGCTTGCTGACAGCTGCCTATAGAACTACCTACCACATTTGAGAAATCCCATAGTGTTGAGTGAATCCTCCTAGAGTTCACAGATGTGGCACAAGAAGTCCTTTGCCTTTCTGGAGAAGCAGAATGTTATAGAAAATTTCAACATCTCAGATGGTAATAGATGTCTATGATTAAAGACATGAACTGAGCCCTGGGTAAATGCAAATGGTCCGGGTAAACTCTCAATGCTGAGCACTAAAACTGAAAAAAGGGGAGTGCCACAAGAGCTGTGGTTAAAGTCTCAAGCAGCCACTGGTAAACTGAGGCACTTGTAAGAATGCAGCAGAAGCCAAAAATTTTCCATAAATAGTTCATGCTACCCATGACCTGGTGTTCAAAGAGGTGCTGTGAATCCTCTCCCCATGAGATATTGAGTAAATGTGATCTGGAAATAACTCTTTTGTGGATGCCAATCTTTCTGTGAGGTACTTTAGCCTATCTATTTTTCCTGAAAAGGTTGATTTGAGAACATATAAACCCCAACATGTACCACATACTTGCCAGTAGGGAGACCTGTCAGTGAAAGAAGTATCCTTCCTTCAATACCGTCTTTCACACAACATGTCCAGTTTAAAGACAGAGCAGGTACATCTCCTCATTCTTTTTAAACTGGCAAATTTCAGGCATTGACTAAGACAGTTGGTGACACAGCAAACTCCTTATTCTTTGCCAGAACTTATTTATTATTAAAGACAAATTAGATGATGGGAGGTGGGTCTTGAATAATAATATAATCCTTTAGCCATTTCAATAGGATTGTCCAGAAAGGAGGTATGTATGCCAGAAGGTATTTCCAGTGCACTTTGTATAAAAAGGAATTGGGAAAGGGAGAAAGGAGTTGAAAGGTAGTGCTGTGAATGAGAATGTTTTTGTGAGTGGTGGGAGAAGTGAGCTATCAGACCAAAAGGTGTGAATAGGTAAGACCTTGAAGGTCCATGAACTATGGAGAGGCTAGATGTGTGGGTTCAGGGCTGGGATCACCTCTTATGAACTCCTACAAAGAAACAACAATCATTGGGATACACAAGCCATCCAGGGGAGAGGGCTCCACCTCCCCACTTGTATTTCTGGTTGTCCTGAGAATGATTAGATGTCTGGGAACCTGGACAGGGCAGCCCAGATAATTGTTGGTGTTTCCTGGTGGCGGGTGACCAGTGCCTCTGTTTTTTCCCCAGGGCATCTCCTTCCTTGATAAAGCAGGGTTAGGAGCTAATCAAAGAGCAGCTGCTTGCTAAAGAGGCTGAAGAAGAGAGGCTCTTGCAGCAAATTGACAGCACCCTGTTTGCAGCTCTTTACCTTCCTTGCAGGGTAGGGCAGTGGGGTCCCTGTTATGAGTGACAGCTCTCCCCAAATGTGTGGAAACAAGTGAAGAAGAAATGATGACCTGCACCGAGTATGTTATTGCTGAATGATTCCCAGGTGGGTTCAGTTAATAAAGTCACAGACAAATTAAACCACATCCCTCACATCTTGTCATTATTTCTGCATGTCTGGAACAATGAGGACCTTGTTTTTAGGTGCAAATACAGAAAATTGGGTTTAGTATATAGAAAACTATAGGGTTTTAACTGGCTGTAGAAAGTATTTCCACAGCAGATCTGACTTAAAACATGTGTGGGTTTATTTTATTTAACAGATAGTTTTCTTTTTTTTTATTATAAGCATGGGTGCTAATGTAGTCTATAGATCATCTTCTCTGTTTTTATTTCAGTCTAATAATTCTAACATTCAATATTTTATCAACATATTTTAGGGATTCTGGCTTCTTCACTAGTTATTTTTTCCAGATGAAAAAAATTCTGCAACCTTGTGTCAGAGTTGCTGAATACTTTGAGTCCGATCACACATGCTGAGGCTGCTTTTCAAAATTACATTTCATATATATATCATCATTGCCGCTATTTACTTAGCACATACTTTCTCTAGTCATACATATTCTATGAATAACATTAAATATAAACATTTGGTATCTTACACTAATGGAGATTGTTCTTGTTTGATTACATATCTCAGTCCATTCTTCATCAGAGAATTCTTGATCCAGATTGCTTTTGCACTTGATCTTAGCTTTTATCTCCCCTGAATTTATTCATCCTAAAAGGATATCAAGTGCAGATTCTTTTCATGATCTTTATCCATAATTAAAAGCTAGCATTTGAAGGGAATGAACTCAGGGGTACAAAAATTCCTCAATTTATCTCCCACAGATAATGTCTTATTTGTAAATATCTATAAACGTGTTGTTTTGGTGTATGGCTTATATTTCACTAATCTCTCAAAGGGCCTAAATATTCTTTCATTACAAATATCCTTGAGAGTCATCATGTCAAAATCATTCCACAATTAATAGAGGTTGCCTCCAAGGGCCTCAGGGAGAAGAGGGCTGTTAATAAGTGGACAAATAGGAGATACTCTCTGGCCTGCTTTAAAATGCTTCAGGACATTATGCACGTGCTGGCAGGTTAGGCTTTGGTAAATTCCCAAAAATCTTTCCTGTTCACACATGTGTTTCTATGGCACCAGAAAATTCTTCTCAATGAGATGAAGACTTGAGGTCCTGTACTATTTTCTTACGGCCACCAAAAAAAGGAGGTAGATCCTTTGACTTATGTGCAGATGCATCTGTAAATGAGGCTTGTCAGCCTGAGGTGCAGTCCATAATTCTTGGAAAGAAACTTCTAAATCTTGTGTCTTTGTAAAAAAACCACAATATCCATCATAAATATTTCAAGACTAGGTAACAGAACATATTGTTCTGCTTAATTTTTGAAATTGTTAATGAGAATTACTGGATAGTGTAAAAGTTCTGCTCACTGCTTATTTCACCTAAATTTATACTGAGTGTAAATTCCACCTTTCCATCATCATTGCTCACATTAGTGGGGAAGCATTTTCCCTGGCTAAATGTAAGCTTTCTGCTTTGCTTTGTTGTTCTTTTCAAGTTGGAGGATATTTGTTAAAGTTTAAGTCCATTGGAACTCAGACAAAATGTCCTTACTCCTTTTTTTTGTGGGATGGTATCTGGAAATTAAATATAGTACTTCCTTGAAAATAGTACTTTTAAATAATTTAAGAGAAATTTGTATAAACCATTTGTGGACAAAAAATTTGTACATCTGTGTGTTTTTGTAATCATGGCTAGAAATAAGCTACTAATGTATATTTCTGTAAGATTGGAGCAGATTGTCTGGTTACTTTGTTGGACTTTACTGAGTAGTCATATAGAAGTCTCATACTGAATATCACAATCAGCCATAAAATGAGACTGTGGTGGTAACCTTAATTACAGAACGGATATCCCCTCCAGAGGATGATAATCTGGTTTGAGAAGCAGAAAGGCAGTTACATCCCTATGGGAGTCTGGGAGCGATCCTCTCCAAAGCTTGGTGACATAGTCCTGTAAGCCTGAGATGATTTCACTTTCAAATGTATTTAAAAATTCTACAGCAAATCCATCGGGGGCGTAGGCTTTCCTGCTTTCAACACAAATACTGTTTCCTTAATTTCATTCTCTGTCCTGGGAATCTGCAACAGTTCCTTCTGCTGTTGTGTCAGTTGTAGCTGCTGCTATTCCACCACTGATGAAAGAATTGGATTTAAATGTTTGTTCAGAGGTATGTAAGTTGGCATAATAATTGTGAATAACTGTGATTCTCCAGAGTGAAGAGTTTGGCCTTAGTATTTTCCAATTTACTGGGATGGTTTGGATAATTTCTTCTTTATTTATCAAATCAACAAACAATGATCATACTTAAGGAGTGGCTACTAAAAGGAAACATTTTTTCTCAGGCTTTTATAAAGAGATAGAAATACATCTATCTATATATCTAAAATCTGTAGATCTTTCACGAGAGCTTCTATACTCCTGTGCTTAAAATTTGTTGGAAGACAAACCTGTCTGGAGTGAGTAATTCTAAAATCTGATCTTATCCCAACTATTTTTATTTTAACAGGATAAGTATTTTATTTTGAAAACAAAATATCTGTCTAGCTCTGTGACCCATGGATCCAACTCTCTCATCTACTCTTCCAGACCTGTTCCAATGAAAAGAAACTACTCACAGGAATTATTTACAAGTTTTAAAAATTATCACCATATGAAGAATAATTTACCCAATTCTCATTATCTTTGTTCTTTTCATCGGGAAACACTAGACTATCCCTGCAAATTTTCATGAAACGTTGTCCTTATCCATAAAATCTGTCTCATATGAACAAAGATTAAAAAACTTCAGTTTAAAGGAAAACTATAAAAAGTCAGAGAATAACTTCCTGAGTATTCACAAAAGACAGCATTAGGCTCTCAGTGGCTCTCAGATTCAGGCTCTCAGTGGAGAAAGAGAAATACTTTTCAACCTACAAAAGCTGTAGAAATTACTGGGGATGTACGGACCTTTGAAAATCTTTACTTATTTCAGTCAATTTTGAGTGCATAAATGTCTAGCTTAGACTAGAAACAATGGACTTCAGACTGATAAAGTTATCACAGTCCCATCCTGAAAATCTTTATGAGATTCTATGTGAATGTTAATTCCTGTCAAGCTTCCCTTGTTCCAACTCTTTTTATGTTTCATTTTTGTGAGGATTTCAAGACAAGGATTGGTCCATCTCAGTTCTGTGACAGTTTCATATTTCACACTCTCAAGCAAGTCAAAATGTAGCTTGCATATATATGCTTTCAAACTTTTTGGATTAAGTTGATTTAGACTTATTTATTGTTCTTTTCCAAGAGATATAGAAACCCCCAACATGCTGTCCAGGCAAGGTGCAGAGGGGAAAAGAGGTTCCTTAATGGTCTGCTCCAACCACTAAGGCTGTATTTCTGGAAAATAGCTCACAAGTGTAAGTTGCTGCTTTTGAGCTTTAGTTTTCAGTAAGAAAAGAGGTTTTTATCCATTCTTGTTATCTTCTGTTTTTTCCTGAGTGCACAATCATAAGTGCCCTTCATCTGTCCAGATTTATGCCATAAGACCCACTGAAAAAATTGTTGATTAGTGTGTTAGGCATAAATCACCTTTTATCTTTTTCCTGCAAAGAAGCTGTTTTCTGTTTGCTTACTTAATTGTTTCAGAAGCTACTTATGAACATGATTTAAAAACTATGTCATTGCAAGATTTTCCCTATTTGTTTTGCTTTCCTGACAGTTTGCTTCAAATGACAATTTGTTGTCTTGAACGTTACTACCAGCACCAATTGCATTGGTAACTCAGGCTTTCTGATCATGACTGGAGGAAAAAAAATTGATTATTATCCACTTCTTACTTCTCATGTTGATTATTTTAAGGGTTTAATTGTGGACATGCATAGTGTGGTATTTTCCTGCTATGCTTGTAGAAATCTTCTATTTACTCATTTTGGAGGAAAGAACTGACCTCCTCTTCCTCCTCTACCAACAGTATGGTGAGTCTTTGCTTCTTTGCAGGTTTTGCTTTAAGCACTTTGTTTGTATTTGGCTTGTCTCTTCCCTAGCACAAGGAAATTCCAACCCTGTGGATGTTTTCACTCTCTCTCCCAGTCCTGCTGCCAAATCTGCTGCTGTTTCTGCTCATCTTTAACTGTTTTGAACAGAACATCTCCTGCAGCACATTGATTAAGTACAGGAAGCATTAGTGACCAGCAGCTCAGGGCATTGGGTTGTTATTGACTCTGACAGACCAATTTGTTTCTCCAATGTTCATTATTCTACAAAAGGGGCACATCAGACAAGGCAATTGAAATGTACAATATTGCCACCTGTCTCTTTTCTGCCTTGATTATGTACAGCCTAGGCTTCAGTTCCAAAGTACATGAAGACCTCAGAGACATGAATTGTAAAAATTGAGATAATTAGAATTCTGGACTGGCCCAACTTGGAGCAAAGATAATTAATGCTAGAACTTCCAAATGAGCACACACACGACAAGTAAATAAATTTAAAATTAGGCAAAAGTTTCTATATTTCTTGGAATTATTAGTGTGTGGTCACAGTGACACTTTGTGTTCATTGCTGGGGAATGCACTCTGCTGAAACGCTGCAGAGTGCTGGAGTTAACATCTATTATCTAATACACTCATTAACAGTGAGTGACCTAATGCCTGCAGCGAGAAGACTGCAAGTAAATTTTGGGAAGGTCGGGAGCTATTTATGGAGCAGCAGCTACTGGATGGGGAAAGAAAGCCAAGAAGAGAATGATGCAGTTTGAAACATGTACTCACACTAAAACTAAAATATATATACCGACACAGTGCGCTGCTACTTCATTTTTAATGCATGTACTAACATGTTTGTCCTTTGCCATGAAATGGCACGTGACTTTTCCCCACATTCACCTTCTGTCCTTGCCTGTCAGCAGACATTTGGTCTGCATGTCTCCATTCATAAAACATAGGGACCTACTAACAAGACATTCCTGGGAGCCACAAAGATGTTGAAAGTCCTTAGGAACCGCTCTTGGATGCAGCCAAGAGTCAAAACATAATGCCATTGACAGATTCTGGTGCTAATTCCCAAAGTGATCATCCATTTCCTTTTAACTATCTATGTAACAGCAGAGAACGTACCACTGTACCAGAAACTATCTGTGACTTCATTTAAAACTAGAAAAATTCTGCAGAGAAGTTTTACTGACTTGCTTTCCCTTCCCTAAAACTGTACACAACAATGATTTTTTTTCTTGTACCATGCTTATATAATTATTCTTTCCCACAAGAAATAATGTTTACTTCCTGCCAGTGGCTCTGATTCTCAGCTGCCCTGTGCCTCACACAAGAAGCAAGAAGAGATAGACCTGTCTGCTTAGACTTTCTGCACTGCTCTGGCAGTGTGAAGCAGCTGTAAACCTGACGGGGAGCCAACCCCAACAAGCCCAGTCAATTCAAGTTTACAGATGTTTTACATCACCCAAACAGTGCAGTGTGTCCAAGGCAGACCAGTGAATCTGGCCCTCCAGATGGGTGTTGGTTTTAAACCTGAAAGTTGCAAAATAAATATATTATTTGGAGCAGGTATTCAATAACATTCAGTTGATTTCCATAAGCTCTGGAAAGAACCTCCAGGCTCTGACAACAGATTTGGTTTTCTTCCTGAGTATTTAAACCCAGATGCTGCTTTTGATGGATGTGTCATATACATATGGTGAGTCAGGAGCCACATGTTTCCCTACTTTATAAAACTAAGACAAAAATATACATACTTTTGATCTTTTGAAAAAGAGGGACAGTAATTTACAGAGTGTCCTTGAGTGCATTCAAGACATGTGGGGCAGCATCCTCACCAATCTGAAGGTTATAACCAAACTTGGCTGGGATACCCTGGCTACTACTACGATGGGATTTTCTAACTGCACTCCTAGATGCCTTGAATTGGACCAGTTCTACAAAGTGAATTCTTCTCAAAAAATATCAAAGATACAGTCACAGCCTCCCTAAAGGAGGGAGGAGATTTTCCATGGATGTGGAGCTGGACTATCCTGACAGTGAATGTCCATTCACCAGACCTTTCTTTCCTGAAGGTGCAGTGGACTTTCAGACTGCACAACTCAGTGGATACAGGAGTTTTTAAAAATCCATACCAGAGTGCTTCAATTATTTAACCCAAAATATTAACTAGGTGGGTTTGTTTATCAAAGAATTCCTGCCCTGGCTATCTACCAAACTGATCTTCTTTAGCACTTTTTCAAGAAAGATGATTTTTAAAAAATGCCTGTAAGCAAAATTTTAACTTCCAAAAAAATTTTTAAGTTGCAAATATACTGACATGCCTATGTGTCATGAAAGGTGTGTGTGTTTCTCTGGAAAATGAAAGATGCTTTTTAACACCTGGGAGAAAACAGTCTGTATACACTTATGCTATTTCCCAAATTCTCACCAAGCTGTGAGTAGATTTGAAAGAACTAGAGAGTACTTTGCATTTTATTACTTCATAGACATCAATTTATTGTATGAGAGATGGAAAAAGCAGTTAAAAATATCAGTGTATTTCATTAGTAAAAAAATGATTAGCGCAATTATGATTCTTGCTTTTCTTCTAAGTTTCAACAACACTGTGCTACCCCCAAAGCTCAGTCATAAATCTCAGAAATCCTGATGATGAGTCCAAATCTTCTGTAAGACTAACTCTGTCCTTTGCAAAAACAAAAAAGGAACTTCTAAATTGAGGGGGTTTGTTGTTTGGCTAATGGGGTTTTTCCTTTTTTTTCTTTTTTTTTTTTTTTTTTTAATTAGAACCAACTGTGCGCTGTTGGTGATGACCTTGGAAGAGCAGAGTGGTGCTCTGTTTGTACCGGGTGCACACACACAGCACCATTCATCCCTGCTGGGCCTATCTGCCTGCAGTGGCAGCAAATTTACAGGTCTGCTTCAGAGGGGTTTGGCCCTGTTTCCTCCTCATGGGACACAAATAACTCCCCTGGGCTTCAGCGAGGGTTATTCGTAACCTACAGCAGGGGGTAAGGCTGTGCTGGTCCCTCGGAGGGCTGCAGCCCAGATGTGGACAGCTGCTCTGTGCCACAGCTGCCTCTGCCCACAGGAGACAGGACCAGCCCACCAGGAGGAGGAAAGGCCACCCCGACGGACCTGCACCTATGTAAATGACAGAGGGAGATCCTGAAAATAAATAGGAAGCTGGGGGCAGCAGAAGGAAAGATATAGTCTTGGCAAAAGCACCTTTGGGTCAAAGCAGACACATGGAATTATCCAATCACTCATACATCAGGCGGCTGGGATGCTGATTTATCACAGAATGGAGCACTTGAAGATATCCCTATATGTCTAAGTGGAAGAACTGCCAGCCCCAGCTGCTGCTTCAGAGGCTGGCTGCATGCCATTTAACTCTCGTCAATCAAAATCCATAAATGGCAGAAGGAGGTGAAGAAGAGAGAGAAAAGGGTAGTAGGAAAAAGAGTAAACCCTGGAGGGAGGGAAGCAGAGATCTGTAGAAATATATGCTGTACAGAGTGAGTGTGAAAAGGCTAATATACCACCCAGAGCCACTCTAGCCTTGCATTAGGCTTCATTTAAAATTCTTACCCATGCTATATGCACTCCAAAGCAGTGTGGGCTGCTCATTTTTACTTGTGTTGCTCTTAATTTGCTTCAGTTTTTGTTCATGAGCTGAGTGAATGTAACAGACATAATTTTGATGTTTTTTCAAAACCATGGAAAGGATCTTTTATGTGAACTCCACACTCATAATCAGATCTCTGAGGATGTCACACCCCTCATGTCTATGGATGCAAATACTCCTGTAAGAAATTGTGATTTTGGAGAGGAGAGGAGAGGAGAGGAGAGGAGAGGAGAGGAGAGGAGAGGAGAGGAGAGGAGAGGAGAGGAGAGGAGAGGAGAGGAGAGGAGAGGAGAGGAGAGGAGAGGAGAGGAGAGGAGAGGAGAGGAGAGGAGAGGAGAGGAGAGGAGAGGAGAGGAGAGGAGAGGAGAGGAGAGGAGGAAAAAAAGATTTGGTAAATAGAATTCATTTTTAATAGTTTAAATAAGATATCTGTTTGTATATGCCCTGAAACTGTAAATGTTAGAGTCTGAAAACATAACCTACAATCAGAAAACATGTAAGCAATGGAAAAGGTGCATCAAGAATGGCTCATTACAAAACATTAAAGATAGAGATTCTGCTTTCCTCACCTATGTGGTAAGTTTTCAGCAGCCTATTTCTCCTAGTATAAGCACTGTACTTGTGTATGCATGAAGCACAATGAGTTATCATCACACTAGGCTGACCAGAAGCACTTCTGAAAAATTCCTTCAGCTATCTAACAAATCCAAAGCAGGCATTGTTATCTGATAAATGCTTCCTCTCCACCTGAAATATGAAAACCCTTCCCACAGGCCCCTCCCATTTCCTCACATATTGCTTGTTCTGTGAGCCAGTGCTATAGACAGAACTCTGTATGTTTGCATTACTAGACCAGACAATAAAGCTTTCCCAGGGATTCTTGTTACATCCCAGAATTAGTCTAGTTTCTGTAATGCTCTCTCTCTGTTTCTGTATGTGCATATGTGAGCAGACCTGTCTGTACAGAAAGTAAGATAACAGTGTGTATGTGTGTGACTCAGAACAGAGTGATAAAGCCATTCTGCCTGCCCTAACAGTTCCATATCTATGGTTTGTATAGGAGAAAATGATCTATTCACCTCTCTGACACGAGTATGAATTATAACAAGAGTATATATGACTATTTCCCTTTTCACCAGTGGGTAATGAGAGCTTGCTTCCCTCCTCCCCCTGCTTTAATAGGTTCCGAAAAATCCTTAGAGCAGCACCATCTGTGGATTGGAGGCAGATGTCAGCACTGAATTGATGACCTTGCTAAGTTGCTTAGGCCAACAGGTCAAGTTCTCCTCCCTTTTGCTCATCCTTAGAGCTATTTCTCTATGTGAGAGAGTGCAAAACATGTTAACAAGGGTAATGTGTACCTGCCGGTTGTGAAACAGTGTTATGAGCCACAATCCTGTCAGGAGAAAGAACAGAAAAAGGAGGATGGACTGGAAATGCCCTGAAAGTCTTTGCTCGTTTGGAGTATGTCCCTGCCTGAGAGAGGCTCTCATTGGTTGGAGAGATGAGAAGTAATGCTATACATGATGTGAAGGCAATTGCCTGGGGTATGACAGCTTGAGGGAGGAAAAAGACAAATTCAGCAACGCATCAGTTTATGACTCTTTAAAAGTAATGGCTTTAATCCCTGAACCACAATTTAAAATCTACTAAGTTTTACTGTCTTCTGCTCTAGTTTTCCCTTATGGCAAAAAAAAAAAAAATTTTAAACTTTCTTAAACTAAACTTATGTGAGTTCCATCAAAGGAAGTATTAGGCCACTCTACTGCCAATAGCATGGGTGAGCAATACTGAATAATAAGACAAGTGGTATTTGTGTTGAAAATAATAAGCTTCATAACTTTGGAGTACAACGTTTACCCAGTTTATCCTTGGTTGTCCTGCACAAATGCTTTTCTGCATGTCCCTTATTTTGGCTTTAACTGAGAAATATATTCTATACTTGCTACAGTTTTTAGCATAAACTGTTATACTATCAATGTAATTCAAAAGAATCTCTGTAGGAAAAAGTAGTATGGGAGTCTTTTAGTCCCCTAATAGTTCCTCAAAAACCACTGTAATATATATCTTAAAATAAAATTTAACAATGAAGGGCAAAATAATATTTTCAAGAAAATATTATATAAAAATGCTGGACCTAAATTCTGCAGAGGCAGCCACCTCTTCAAAAATCAGTAAATAATCATCTAAAGACCACAGAAATCCCACTCTATGTGACTTGCACTATAATCTTATAACTCTACCTATTAAGAGTGGTTTGTCAAACCCAGTCAATGGTTTCCCAATCCAATTTACTAAACAAATAATAAACATATCACCTAACCCATAACACTGCCACATTCTTTAACTTATACATTTATAATGTATATATAAACTAATTATACATTTTAAACTAAAACTAATTATAAAACTAATTATACATTTTAAACTAATTAATGCATTTTTCTTGGGTCCTTATATACATTTAATTTTTTTTTCTGTACAGAAATCACCCACAGTACCACACACAATTTATAGCTATTCTCCTGTTTGAAATGGTTTCAAAAACTCAAGATAGTTCTGTGCTCAACTCCTGTTAGCAATTTGTAATTTTAAAATTTAAATAAACCAGTAAAAACCTCACAGTTTACCCAGTTTATCTACTTGCTGGTCTGTTCTTGATCTTGGACTGTTAATTTTTTATTTTTTTTTGTGATTTTCAGATCCTGCAAGATGAGAAGTCATGAGGATGTTTACAGCAACAGGCCTTCTACAAGTGGAGGGGCATCTAAAAGATTAGAGGACTATTTTCAGCTGTCATGAGAGGAGAAAGCTGTGGCCATCCTCCAGAGAAATGGCATTAGGGCTGATACATCACACCTACCCGTGATCATCTAGAAGTTGTGGTTTATGTTGGTAGAAAGAGCAAGCACTCTCTTGGAAGGGTTGTTCAGCTCACCCATGCTATGTGCTCAGTAAAGGTGGGCTCCCTAGGACACTCCCCTAGGACTACAAAGGGAGACATGCCGACTACTTTGACCTAGATGCCCATGATTAGATGAAAGGTGTTCTAGAAACTTCAGGTTTGGCTCCAGAAGGTGAGGAGTTGACCTGTGGATCCAGGTTTGGCTTTTAGGAGGCGAGAGGATTCTTGCCCAAATACCCAAATATGGGTTTTTCACTAAGAATCTTAGAAAGGACGGATGGAACCTCCCTGTGAAACTTAAGTGAAAACTCAAGTGTGGTTTGCTTCATTAGTTCCTGCAGGTGTTTTTCAGTTCAAGACAGGCTAGCAGAAGAAAGGAGAGGAAGTAGTAAAAAGGAGTGCTAAGGACAAGTGTGCTGAAGAGGTGTCTGGATGTCTCCAGGTCTTCCTGTGGCGCATCTCAAACCATGCTCTGTCAGATGGGTAAAGCAGGTTACATCTTCTCTCTGGCCTTGCCTATGGAAAATAGAGCATGGAAGGAGGAAGAGACTGCAAATCCTATTCTCATTAAAGAGGTGATATGTCTGAATCATTTACTCAAACCCCTGGATGGCATCCCAGGACTAATAATGGATGTGCCTCACCACCCAAAACTGTGAATGCTTGAAAGGGGAAGATATCCTGCCACAGGGAGGAACAGAGGGTAATAAACATGGCTTGTGTCATCCTTCTGGCCCCTTCCTGGGTCTCACAATGACTTTTAGAATAACCTAACTCATCTGAATGTTTCTCAGCAAAATGAAATTTCATGGATGTGTGCTGCTTTTCCTGAGCTGAAACATTGTGTTGATTGCTCTGTGGGATGAGGTGTTTAAAAGAATTCTTGATTATGTGCTTATTGGCTACAGATTGCACAAGCATAAACATGAAAGATAAACTATCCAAATGTAACTTTTAGAAAAAGAATTTAGTTGAAAAATTTCAAAGCTTTTTGTGAAAACTGTTTAGGAATTTTCAGCTGTATTACAATGCAGAGTGGAAACAGTCTTCAGAAATTTAAACACTGACTCTGCTGACAGTGCTAAAGTATTTTCTAACACTTAGAAACAAGCATATACTTTAGGTTAAACTCTCGCTTCTTCACTACAAATTAGTGCTAAGTATCACACAATTACATTTGCAGCTTTACAACCTTAATTTTTGGCACAGAGATCCCAGTTCTACAGAACTGAGTTATTTTGGGTTTCTCCTGACTATTTTTATTTTCCTGCTGATCTCTGAACTTGATCCAGAATTCCTTACTCAGGCTAAACTCCTACTAAAGTCTATTTTTCCTAAGCAGGAATTGCACGATCAGACCCTTTGTCACGGAGAGGGTGGATCATCAAATTTCATTTTCTCGCATAAATCAGTGAAGAACTCTGTTAACAATGCCACTGAATGTCTTCCACTGCCCTTTTCTGTAAATTCACTTTGTTACCTCCTCCTATGCCCTTGTTGGTCTGACACAGGGAGTTAAAAAGTCCACCCATTCAAAAATACAAGGTTCTGAAGAAAAATATTCCTTATGATTATGGACATTATATGAGACATTAAAATTCTGGTGTTGTCTTCTTTACAAGGTATGGAAAGGAAAATAGGAAATAGTACAGTTCAGAGCCATTACTGTGGAAAACAGTGAAAAGAGGAAATAAAACAGTGAAAATTTAACCCATTCACACCTTCTTCTTCACCGTACATTGCATTTCAGAGTGTAACATGCATATAATCAATTTGGACTTGGTTTGCAGTCATATATTCCCTAGTGGGGCCCTAGTATCTTGACCATGAATTTCAAAATAACTACACAAAGTGATGATAAAAAGTAGATTTTTCTACTGGAACTAATGGTGATTCCTTCCGTTGTTTTGCACAGCATATGCTGTTCATAAATAATGTCAGAATTGGGCCAAGTCCCCTTAAGAAAGGTGGTCATTTAATGTAAGTAAATCCACATTAAATATTGAAGATCAGAAAAAAGCTGCCTTTTCAAAGAGGTCACTTTTAAGTGAAGGAAACAACAATGCATGTGTGCGGATGGCCAGTTCCACACTGGGTGACACAGAGTTAATGGCTCATAGAGAGCATATACATGTTTTTTAAAGATGTTTTATTGCTTACAAAAGGAAGTAGTCTAGAGAGACTGGATACATAAACTGGCTCCAGCCAGCTGCGGCTGTCAGGCTAGGAAGGATCCTGTTCAATTAGTGTTGTAAAATAAAATACTTTGTAAAGGAAATAAACACTATGAGAGCTAAGATTCATGCTTTCAAATATACACAAGGTTTGAATTTTTAATTAGGGCTGCTAATTACAGTCATCAGAAAGCAGAACAGAATAGATTTTACCTTACATTTAACAGACAAGCCTTCAACCCCAGTGTATTTTTCAATTTCATTAATATTTTATGAAAATGGCCCTTGCAGCTTCAGCCTATTCTGTGCCTCCTACAAAACTGCCCCACATTATGGATGCCAATGCCTTTAAGCCATGTGCATTAGTGAGATGACAAAATGCAAAACAGCATCTTGTCAACCATTGCATCAATTGATTCTATTAGATAGTGTAAAAACAGTTGGGTGTGAGTTATAATTTAGCTGACACTAATGATGAAACAAGACACTGGCTGGGAGCAGACATTAGCTATAAGCCAGAAATTAATGCTTCTAATATTTTTGAACAAATTAACCTTAATGAACTGGCCATGTATATACTGTAGTATATACTGATAAGTCAATTAGTAGAGAATAGAGGTTATGTATATATAGATACATAGAAAAAAATGTATGGTTATGGAGAGTTCCAAGCATACAATGTTATTAAGAGCAATTCTACAGTAAAATCAGCTCTTTTTTATACTTAGATACATTCCAACTCTAATGTGCAAATGTCCAGTCTTGGCCATTTCAGTGAAATTTTGTATGCAAACAAGAACAAAACTCAATATGTCATCATACTGATAGACCAGACACAGTGCTGATGTGTTCACAGAAATGTTTTAATTTCACTAATATTTTACTGTTACAAACTTTGGGAGCTGGTTGCCCAATTTCTAACTGCTTTCATAGTGTACTAACCAAAATTTAGAGTCTATTTCTTTTTCATTCATTACTATTTGTGAGAACGCTGTGATAGAGACTCATACATGTTCTAAATCCAGTCACTGTCTAAAAGGATGCAGCAGCATTTTAAAATAATATAGATAATATGAGACCCTAAATTCTAGGAATTCCATTTACAGGCAGCCTAGAAAACAGAAGTGGTTAATTTATAAGGAAGCACAGAACAAAGGTAAGGCACTTGCCAACAATAGTTTGTTGGTTTAACTTTGACTTGCTTTCCTGGGAAAGAAGAAAACAGAATTTTCAATGTGAACTGTCAGCCCCACTTATGACAGGGCTTCACTAGTTAGGAATTCAGAGTTCCTCCTCCATTGGCAGAATGATGTAAAGAAAACCACCAAACAAAATTCTTTCAAGTTTCAACTACAACTCTACTTAAATAATTTACTTTTTAGTTTTACTCAGACTATTCTTTTTAAACTTAGTTGACATTTTCGTTGACAAGCACATTTTATTGCACAAGATCAGTGGTGGAATTGGCAGTGAAAAAGAGAAAGAGGGGAAAAAAGCTGGCTCTACTCAATGAGAGAACTACTATCTTGCCTTTGGGAAAAACAGTGCTGGCAGTGACCCTTTCTGAAACCAGCAATAAGTGGTAAACCAGTCACTGGAAGAAGTAAAATATTTGGTAACTTTAAATGTTTCCTTCTCCTGTAGAAAGTAAACCAGAGGCTGTTTAGCTAATACATTTAAATAAAACAAACAAACAAACAAAAAAACTGGGAGTGAGCATAAAGCCTTTAAATTAATCCATTCGAAAGTAAAAAAGACAATTATTAATTCACTGAAAATGTAAGTATTAGAGCCTTCCCTCTGAATTACTGAACTGTTGTTAGAACTAGTGGAGAGAACAAAAGTACTTAACTCAGAGAAAAAAAAAAGTGGAAATAACATCTCAAGGATAGCTTTTTATTTCTAAGATTTCTGTGTGTCATATTCCAAATGCACAATGCTGCATAGTGATCAAAAGAGAAAGCAGACTAAATAAAAGGTATTTTCAGGAAATTAATAGATATTTGCATTATATAGTTAATGAGTGATCAATGCTTCCAAAGTGCCTTATGGAGGACACAGAAAGAGCTACAATAACATCCCAACGAATATTCCATTCAAAGAGATCTGTTCCAATGAAGCCTCACATCAAAGCTGCTCTAGGAGTATTGAAGCTCTAGGCTGTTAGCCACTCTAGGAGCTGTGTGTAACACTAAACCAGGGTGGACATGTTTTGTGCCTTGTGTCCAGCTACTCAAATTAAAGCAAATCAATCAGTTTGCTAAGCCAGTTTAATCAGAAGCTGTTCTAGGTTTAATCCCAAAAGTTGCAAGGCTAATTCAGGACCCAGTGCCAAATGCTTATGCCATTGATGTGCTAGCAAAAGGTCACTTTGGTTTGATTTTTGGCTGGATGGAGGTTTTGGGTCTTGAGCCAGACAATTCTTACTGTTCTGTCCTATTTTTCCTATTTCTGTTCTGTGGGTAAACACCACCACACCGCCCCTTTACTAAAGGTGTTATGTTTTGAGGTAATTTTTCAGGCTGGTCTCTGAAAAGAGCTGATGAATTCCTCAGACGAGACAGATGTCTCTAGGGAATGTCCATTGTTTAAATCAGTGGGATTTTCACAAATGAGTTCTTGACATAACTAGCATAAAAATAACAAGTGAAATAAAATATATTTTGACTAGGGAGCTAATTTCTGAAAGTTATGTGAGTAATTAGGTGCAATGAATGTACAGTTCTCACTGCAGATTTTCTTAGATGCTTCTTCCAGAATATCTTCCACCATAACTTAGATGTTCCTACACCAATACTGGAAAACATAAGAGCAATGAGGCACAGCTTCAAGCACTGGCATGTCTTTTGAGTGTCTGTTTAACCATTAACACTGAGCCTGGTCCAGCTTTGCTCTGTGTTGATTAGAGCTGTGCTAAATAACACCTGGGTATTGCTCAAGAGCCAGAAAGCTCTACAGATCTTTCCCTAAAGGAATGTGAAGATGTCCTCTCTGATTTGTTGGAAAGTTTAAATAGGTAGATACAAGTCTTGCCATGACACTTGGCCTCAGGGAGAAGAACCAATGCCTGACCCGTGTTATTTAACAGCATAGGAGCAAAATTTATTTAGCCTCTGTAGCCCTTTCTGATACATTCTGCTAATGACCTTTGCACTGCACACAGCTGTGGGGTTAGAAACACAAAGGCATGCTCAGTATGAACCTGAGATGGGACAAAAGTATAATAATACAGAATGATAGAAACCTAGCATCCTTGTGACCTTTTAGGAGGAATCCAAAGCTGTCTCAAAACTTTGCCCAACATATTTCCCTGTTCCTGAAATTTCCCCCTTTAAAATTTCCACAGAACTTACAGGTGCTCAATATACTTCATGGTACAGAGAAGACAATATTGTCCAAAAGAGATCTCCATTAAATTTTCTGGTACCAACCAAGCCTATGAATATGTTCTAAAAATTCATAGCTCTTTAGGTTGATTGGATAAAGAAGGCCATGGTTTAGATTTCCATTTTCTGTGCTCCAAGCTCTCCAGTTTCTAGTGATCATTTCAATGACCTTACTGAGAAAAAAGTCCTGGTGAGGTAAAAGCAAGGATTTTCTAAGGAAAATATCAAGCTTTCTGGGCATCATGATTTTGTACCTTACTATCAGCAGTTTCTTTTTTATGTGCACCTTGATTAGAGAAGAACCACAGCAAAAAAATTAAACCTTAAAAGAGACTTGCATGAGAATGGCCTATATGGGGACCAAACCCACAAGCTTGGTGTTATTAGCACTATACTGTAACCAAAATTAAACTCCTCTTTGGAACAGTTTGAACCATGGATCACAATTCTGTCATCCTGCCATTCAGACATGTCTTTACTTCAAAAGTTAGCTAGGGACAAAGCATTCTGCAGTCCAGCTGTAACCCCCTCATCTGCCAAGATTGATAGACCACAGGAGATGACCAGGTGCTATGTTCCTACAGCATAAAATGTGTCAGCACCAGTCCAGCTTCTTCCAGTGGTCTGAAAATGAAGTGAGGACTCTAACCCTTCATACCCATCATCCATATAATCTAGGGATATTTCTGGGTGGAGAGAAGGGATACTGTGGTGCCAGTAGAGCAGAGCACTTGTGGAATTGTCTTGTCTCAGTTTTGTTGATCAGGATTCTACCATGTAAGCAGTCAGAAAAAATGTTTTCTGATATTTTAGGTAAGGTTCAATCCTACCAGGTCTTTTTAACTTCATTAAGACCTACATAAAAATCCATAGCTCTCATGGTTGGTCTTGAGTTTTCAGAACAAGGTGAACCCCCCTGGCCACCCCAAAGGCAAAGTATGGAACAAAGAAGAAATTAATCTTTTCTGACCACTGACTATCAGTCTCAGCACAGTCACTGCTCCAATGAATAGAGCACTAATGTTGATAATTCCTTTTGTGAACACCCAAATTACCCCAAACCTATGATGGAATCTCTGAAGTTCATTGGAAGAACTTTGATTGCCAGATCACATCAGGTCACAGCCTGGCAGCATTTGTTCCCATGTGGAAGGCAACATCTCTATTTGATTCTCTAGATCAAGCCTACCTAGATCATTCAAGGTAATGTCTTTCAGTGTTAGGAGATACTTGGTGCTCAAAACTCTCCCCAATGTCAGGGGGTGCTGAAATCACTCGGCTACCAGCTTGATTCCTCTGGGAGGGCATTTGGTTGAAATTCCTTCTTAATGTTCTTATAAAAATAGATATGTGCTTTTCAAATCTTAAATCTTTGTTCAGTAAGTCCCCATCTTCAGTTTATGCCCTTATCCCTTGTTTGCTATCTCTTAAATAAATGCAAAAAATAAATACAAACATCAATTTTATGAGAAGAAAGCATTCATATATAACTGAGTAAGGGTGTATGCCATATATATGTAATCTTATCTGTCTTTGGGAACGATTGTGGGGTTCGTCGCATGCTACCAGTTAGGTAGATGTGTGGAGTCTTGGCAAAAATGAGGGCTCTGTGCAAGCCAAGGCTAAGCCCTGTGTTTGGAGAGTAGTCCCTTGAGTCCATATGTCACTCCTGTCCATTTCTGACCTGGTGACAGCATAAGGAATTCACAAAGACCGCATGCCTTGGTGAGATTCAGTCCATCTCCGACTTCATTAATGCATGTGATGAGAATACACACTACATTAAGACCTGTTTATGTGCATCCCAGACCTACTGAACCTATTTAATTTTGCTCTCCCAGGAATGTGCTCTGGGTCAACACGCACTTTCACCTGCCAGATACAAATTAGAGCACTGAGAAGATGTGTCCAGACAGAAGACTTGAGGGGATGGTGTCCCCAGGCTCCAAACTTAAAAAACGGCACAGGAAGCAGATGGGATTTTGCAGAATACACAAAAGCTTGAAGTGAGAGAAGCAAGCTTAAGATTAGGAAAGGGAGGAAAACTGCTTAAATATCTGCAGACCTCTATGCTGGAAAAGCTAGGGGTTGGTAACTAGACTGGGGATTGTCCCATAACCAGGCTCCACCCTGACAAGTCAATGGCTAGGTGTCTTGCTCACTTATTTCCTAGTGGATTAAGAAATAATTACAGCCATAGTAATGCTAACCCTTTCTCGAACACTTTTCCATGTTTTGCAGTGTCTTTCCACCAATCCATGCCACATGCAGTACGCCACTGCCATTCATACTTTTAAGCATTTCAGAATCTACACTGGGGTAATATCTTGCTGAAGGCACTGTGTGGAGCAACAAAGGCAAAGAGGTGGGAAAAGAGGGACTATCTGTACTTCTCTAGTTTGTGACACAACTTGGGCAAGGACCAGAATTTAGGGCTCTGGGTTTCATTTAGGAGGCAATAGGAATTTAAATGAATAAAGACCTCAGGAGTTCACTATGTGTAGTCAGCTTCTATTGCCCTGGTTTTTGCTTAGACACAACTTTTACCCTCTTTACTTGGAGTTTTTTCTGTGCAAAGTATAGGACTTCAAAAAAGGACTGCAACAACAGATGCAGCATATGCTCTAAATGAAGGATCCCACCTCTGACTGAAAAATGCATATCTCTGTCCTGCATAATATAAGAATTAAGGATGTAAGAGTCCAGCTCAGGAGCCAAAAGTTCTTGCATAACAAAAGAACAAAGAGACGTGGTCCTAACAGCAAACTCCCATTAACCACAGCCAGAATTTTGCCTAAGATCTGAATAGAGGCTAAGAAAATTGCAGGCTTTAGCTCTGTGTGCACAAGGAGGTAAGATCACTGTTTTCATGTAGGCATGACTGAGTTGTGCTTCAGAAGCACATTTCATCATATGCATGCAGAAACACTGACCTTTCAGACCTATGAAACTTGCATCCTAGTAAACATTTTGTTCACCAAGGAGAAAAACACAAGCCAAGAAATTCATATAGGGGGAAAAACAACCCAATAAAAAGAAAGGAAAAAAATACCAAAGATTGTTGTATTTTTTCATATAATCACTAGAAGAATCATTTTATGGTGTTTCCCATGTAATTACTGCCAGACCTGTTTAGCAAATGTGAAATACTCATTAGCAATTACTTAACTATACATATATTAAAGCTTAATTAGTAAATAAATTAAGCATATAATTAATTGCTTTAATCACTCGGCTTTTAATACTGTAATTATCACTTGATACATTAAGGGCATGTTAAGAATACTTTTCTCCAAAAAATACATTGTTAATTAATCATTAAAACTTATCTTACTACATGCTCATTAATGATTTATTGCAGATGCTGGGCCAAATTCTTCTCTCAATTACAGAAGAGCTAACTGTTGAAACCAATAGAGCTTCACTTGCATAAATTAAAGGAGAATTTGGTCCTGCTAATTAAACTTAAAGTGTTTGTCAGAGCATATCACCATAGATGGAAATCTGTAGTGCCTGCCTCATTTTAACCCAAGAGGTACAAACTGCCTTTCTTTTAGGCTCCTTTGCTATGGCCAAGCATGGTCCTTCTGTAGCCTGAGCTTAGAGGCAACAAGCTGGGCTTCATTTCTAGCCCTGCCATTACCACTGAATTCCAGTGTGTGGACAAGAGAGTTGCCCAGATGCTCTTTAAGGAGACAACTCATTACTTCTAGGGATAAGCTCACCTTTTTTCCCCCCAACACCTAAAAGGAGCCTAAAAGTATCAGGCTCCAAGAATGTTAATTTGAAAGGTGATTATGAGACTCAGAGGTTAAAGGACAGTTAATGAAAACCAAACACAAAATCTAGCTACATTTTTCTTATCCTGGATATGGTTTTTCTATCTCAAATTTGTAATCTCCTCAGAAAGCGGTTTTTTTTACTTGGAATTTGGTATAAATAAAATATCTGCCAAAATGGGCCAAATGGCCTTAGTTAAGGTTTCTTGAGGGAGTAGGAGTAATAATATTGTTTACAAAAGGTCTTCATATATAAACAGTCATATTATAGATTGTTGCAGAGAAGGCAGGATGAGGAGGGGGAAGGAGTAAATTTTTGAGCAAGGAATATGTATTCACAGATATAGAGCACAGAATCTGAAGCCTTTGAAATATCAGTGAGAAGCCTTCTATGGGTTTCCTTTCACAGTTCCTGTGGGACTCTCCCAGGCACAGCCTATTTGCACGAATGCAAAATCTTAGTTGCATAAATGTAAATGTAGAGTAAATTAAGAAATTGAGATTTAATGACAATGGGCTTATGGGCTTTGGAATGTGGATGTGCATATGCAGTTTGCTATTTGCACATGCACTTATCTCCACCAAGGTCTCAAACCCTGATGAAAGCAGCCATTTTTCTGCTTTGGTGAAAGCAAACAGCATTTAGTACCTGCTAGGAGGTACCTTCTGAGACCAGCCCAAAGTCTGTGTTAAAAAACTGATCTTCTCATTTTATTGCTATGTTTTGGGAGGACTCCCGATACAGCTTTGAGAAGAACACACTGAAATCTTCATTTCTTTACTAAGATAGCAAAGAAACAAACACACTAATGCATACATGCACATATTCAATCTCAGCCTTTAAGTGACTGTTCCAGAAAGAAGAACAGAAAGAAAATATTTAATTTTAAATGGTTTAGGATTAAGCAGATCTTTCTTCATAATAACTTACAGCAGAGTGTTTCAGTGCCTTAGCACACTACTATCTGTTATTCAGGACTGCAGGGTGAATAAAAGAAAATCCCAGGTCCCCCACCATAGTGGGGAAGTCTCAAAGTCATAAAGGAAACCCTCTTGGGTCTCATTGCATCAGTCCTTTAAACAAGAAATAAAGATAGGTGCATGATGAAAATAAATTTATAAAAAAATATGGTGCAAATTTAAGATTAAAAAAATATGTTGTCCTTGTTCTTAAAGAATTCCATTCTTTGCATGTCCAATGAATTATTCCTTTGACAACTTCTTCTTTACAAGATAATAATGCTTTTTCCTATCCTGTGGGGACCTTCTCATTCCTGCATGTAGACAGTAGCAACTTGGCAGAACATATGTAGAGAGAAATGGTTCACTTATCTCCAAATTTATGTTAAAAGATACTTGCTTCTGACTGATTTATTTAGGTTTCTTTATTTTAAGAAAAAAATGGAAATACACAATATTTGACACAGTAAACAAGACAACATAGGTCCAAGTCTGTTGATACTACAAGCAATGTGCTCCTGTTCTTGACCATCATTATACAAGAGGATTCTAATGACATTGTGAAATGACTCCTGAAAGAAATTCAACTTGATTGTTCTAATAGTATTTCTTTATACTGATTATGAGTCTGCATGTAGACATTATTCACTGTAGAAATTAGTCTTCCTAAAAGCAAAATAAATATAATAGAAACATACTGGCAATCTCCTTAAAATAAGCAAAAAAGCAGTACTGGTTTGTGTTTTGACAGACAAAGGTGGTAATTGTTCTCCTGCTAGAATTACAATTTTTAAATAAATTTATCTCAATGTCATGGGAAAAGGCTACCCTGGTTTAAATGAGTATAGCTAAACTCATTCTTATTCTTAATATAAACTTAAATTGGATTCATACATATTCAAATGTGTATGAATGTATTTATTTCTTCAACTTAAAGCAGGAAATTATTAGTGACCAAAATCAAAGTAAGCAAGAGTTAAATTAGTGTAAAATGTTCCTGATTAAGGATATGCCTCAATTAAATTTTATGACAGAAGGTAATTTCAATTAAGAAAATGCAGTTTTTTTTCAATGCTCAAAAGGTCTAGAGAGATACTTTAGTAAATCAATATTTTCTGAATTATTATTATATATTATAATTTGCATGAAAAAACAGCTCTGTAGAGTGCCATGCACAATTGGGATGGTTTAATGATGTCATCTTTGCATACAGAAAAGCAATATGCTGAAACAGTGGGCTTGGTTTCTTCTTTTCCTGATTATTCCAGCAAAGCTAAGGTAAGGATTGCTAGCAGCTGTAGTTATCAAAGTCCCTGTGTGTGCGTGTAGTACAAATAACATTTGAGCAAATCCCAGCTTGCAGACTTCAGCCATTTTGTTGTCACAGCCTGCACTCTGGTCTTCCTCATGGGGCACCTGACTTGCACCTGCATTTATTATGAGCCCATGGAAGCAGGCGTCCCAAAGGAGACACCGAAACTTTTTGTGCTGGCACGGGATCCACGTGCCTTTGAGAGCCTCCAGCCCTCCCAACCTGCCAGTCCCCCAAAACTCAGCCAGGTGGGACTGCTCGGCCCTGCCCTCTCTCCTGGAGCTCTTCCTGGGGTTGGAGCCCTTCCTTCAGCGTGCTGCTGCCCTGCCTGGCTGGCCTGGGGTACGAGTCAGGCTCCTGGGGTACGGGAGGGTGGCAGGGGGCAGCTCCCAGCAGCGCCTGCTGCAGCTCTCACACTTTGCCTCCAAGCTGCCTCTCGCAGAGTTTACTGCTGCTCCTCACCCCGACATTCCTTAATCAAAAAGACTTGTCCTAGAGTAAAGGTACTTGTTTCTTCCTGACTCAGATGGAAACACTACCAAAAATACAAGGATCCCAGGCGGACCTCAGTTTATCTCAGATGTGCTACAAGCGCTCTTGAGTTCTCAAAGTGCACTGGGGGGAAATTGCAGGGTCCGATTCAGGTCATGGTTTGAAGTAAAATAGATTTTTATTAATAATCGTTACATCTATACATTTGTGGATGTTACCAGTGAAGGCAATAAGAAAAACAACTATAAACTTATAAAAAGAAGCATTTTATTCCTGCCCTTGCCACTACATGTTCTGGAAAGGAGCTATATTGGCTCTTTTTTAGCTAGTAATGTCTAATGCAGGAAGACAGGAATAAGCAGAGTAGAAAGCACCTGTCAGCTCTATTTCCCACTCTCCTTGATTAGCATGAAACATTAATAGGGCTCTCAGAAATTCTGGTCTGAAATGGGCTTTGCTTGAAAACGTGTCTGCCTTTACTGCACAAAAGCTGCTGTCATTA
Source organism: Melospiza melodia melodia (assembly GCF_035770615.1). Lineage (NCBI taxonomy): Eukaryota > Metazoa > Chordata > Aves > Passeriformes > Passerellidae > Melospiza > Melospiza melodia. Next base: position 103,569,870 of record NC_086195.1, on the reverse strand, counting down.
AAAAAGGGCAGATAACTAAAGAAGACTCTTTCTTGAAATTTATACCATTTTTTCATACAATGACAAATTATTTTAATAATAGGAATCGCACACTCTGCCATTTGTATAATGTTTCCCATAAAATTCTCCCATTAAATTTGCTCTTCTACTTGACTCATATCTTTTTAAAAAAATGACACACACAAAATGATACATCACGCATTCTTACAAAGAATTGGAAGTGAACATACTGTAATGGGTTAACATACGTTTTAATAAAATTTTCATTGTTGCACATTTCACTTTTCGGTACTGAGAGCCAGGGCTGTACCAGTAACCCCAGGCAATGCCTAAGGATAAAACAAATCATACGGTAGTGAACTATTTTCACCTATTTATCCTTCTACTGAAAATATATTCATAAATACAAAATGAAGCTAAGATACATAGCCAGTAACATTACACATAACAAAGATATTCCCTAGTATTTTTATTCTATTATTTTTTAATAATGCACCTTCTGCATTTCTGAGATACTTCAGCTTCTGTTTTTATTCCTTACATATCTTGTAAGGCACCAAACCATTTTAATTTTTGTCTCCCCAAAGTGGGCAGTAACAAATATTTTAATCTATGGACTCGAATCCTATTGCACAACCTATTATAGAACATGCATTATGAGTCAAAAATGTACACAGGTCTATTTATCTAGCAAGTGGAGTTTTCTGAAAAAGAAACTTTTGATTTGTGGCATATGTAGGTTTATTTGCATGTATACAGACAATCTGCCTTAAAAGATCTGTGTCATCAAAAACGTTCCTGTACACATCAGCATATTAACTACATGCTAGATGGGGTTATCTCAGAGAATAAATACTGAAATAAAAAAAAAATTATTTGCCCTGAATATTCATTTTACTACAGAGGCATTGCACAAATTAAAAATAATAGGTTTTACTTTTTCATTAGTGCATAAGAATTCTGGAATAATAATTACATTTTATTGACACAAATTAAAATGATGTGGTGACAATAAATAAAGCTAATTCAAGTTACACCTCACATCTAATTTTTGTGATTGTTGATCTTGTTGCCTAGGATCAGATATTTAAAGGTGAAATCAAAACCACAGATGTTGTAAATAAAAAAGAAGCTGATGTAATTACTCTTTATTTGATAATGCACATTTAAGATTTCAAATTTTAAAATATCTAGATCTTCTTCTCCCCTTGTTGTCTCCCTTCTCTTCCCAAGTCTGATTTCACAGAAAAGATGTTTCAGATTGTCTCCCAATATGTTACTAAAAACCATGTGTCTGCTATAAGAATGGTTATACAGAATGGAATGCAAGTATATTTATTCGACAAAGCATCATAAGAAAGAAAAACAAAGTGAGTTTAGAGGCATCTTGTATATCTTAAAATATTTGTTTCTAATAGCAAGAAATCTTTCTGATTTTCAGATTATACATATCACAGGGAAATATATAATGAAAAAACTTATTTATAATTTCACACTGATTCATTTTTTCTTTATGCATTAAAATTATACATAAAGGATTTTCTACTCTTTTTTTCCTCATTTCATTTTATAAATGCATAACTTCTCATAGAAAGCAGAGATGAGGATAAAATTATTTAGGCATTTTACCACTCTGCTTACATACGAGCAGTGCTGGTGAGGAACTTGCTGTTCTTCATAGGCTCAGCTAGCATTACTAGAATTTACATTTCTACATTTTTTGATGCATCCCAATAGTCCAACCCAGAAAGAGAGAAGATGAGTTGAAGAGAATTCTAAAAAAATTTGCATGAAACAGTCAGTAACAACACACGAAAAATGGCAAAGGAGAATTCTGATGTGTGTGCATGTGTTGTTTGCTTTCTCTCTCTCTCTCTCTCTCCCTCTGTCTCTCCTTTTCTTTCTACTTCATGCAAATCCTTCCTAATCTAATACCAACAAATAAGTCTATAAGAAACAAAATTCAACTCCAAAACTGTTACTTTATAGCAAGAGAATACAAGGTACAATGCGTATTTGCTAACTACGGTGCATTTTCTGGTAAAAAATGCTTTGCAGTCTGCCGGCTTGTCAATCTTTAATAGAAACTCATCAATTATTTGTGGGCAGGAGATTGAAGCGGCTAATAGCTCAAATATATTCCTCTATTTCATTGCATCAGTAGCTCTAAATTAATGCCTGTATTTTCCCCCACTAAAATAAGTTAAAATAAATAAATAAATGAAGATGTAAAAATGTATATGCATCATTTGAATAAACATTTAAGCACCACAGCACTGGGTATTACCTCTGAAATAGGAAAACAAGCCACAGAGCTTTTATTGTTGAATGCAAATTCGTTAGAATGCAGAACAAAATGTAATTTACTTGCAGTCTGACTAATCTATTTAAAAATAATTTTTCAATAGAAAAATTGCCAATAGATTTGCCAGATATATCTAAGCACTGAAATTTTTTCTCTTAAAAAAAACACCCTACCTACTTTGGCTTTTCACTTGAGTGACATCATGCCTTGAACCTGAACTATGTATATATATATCTCTATATCTATCTCTCTCAGCCCCTCTCTCTCTCAAAGAAGCTTGTAGGTGGGACATATGAGATTCCTCATAAAACAAAGTCTACTCATTTCACCTAATTAAAAATGAAACTTCTCTGACATTAATAGGCAGTAAAGCAAATTTATAGGCAGACACAGAACATTTCAGTCAAAAAAGTTAGCCTACAACTTGATAGAAGGCAGGTTTTGCCAATCACATGCCATGAATCTACCCCCCCTGACCCCAGCCTTCTCTCAGATAGCGGATACTGGCATTCTTTGCACATCAGAAATGCGCCAGCAGAGACCATTCATGAGGGAAATAG